>NW_015150637.1:782595-795978 GCF_000732505.1 Cyprinodon variegatus | reverse complement strand
CCAAACGAGTAGAAGAAAAAAAGACGGCAGTGTGGAGGCCTTCTGTTAAATATGAAGCTCACTAGAGTGAAACGCGCTGCCTTGGCAATTTGAGCAGTTTTGTGCTGAAAGCCCAAAAAAGAAAAGGCGATGACGTATTTGGACGAATACACGGCTGATCAAACGTGGCTACTACGGTCTGTCAATTTTACAGGAAGAACTCCCTTTCACTCGCACCTCAGGCATGTTTCTGCGTTTTTATCGGAGAGGAAGAAGAAGTAGAATCCTTGTTTGCCCACTGAACGATTTGCCCACGACGGCCGCCTGAATTTCAAACTTGTTTGATTTTCTCCCGACCTCACGACTCCTGATTGGGAGGCGGTCCTGAGAGGCTGATCATCCCTCATTACCCCCTGTACACGACGCACAATCAGGTTGAAAGTCGGCCCAAGCCAAAAATTCTCGCACGACTGGAGATTCGGCCCGAAAAGGGCAAAAAAATCATTCAGTGTAAGCCCGGCTTAACATTTAATCAATTATATTTTTAAAGTGTATTACTTTTAGTTGTTTTTTTATGCTTAAGCTTTTAATAATTCAAGGCTACTGTTTCTTTTATGAATAATGTTGATGTTAATGAGATGCCTTGTTTGCACTCGGACATAAGAGATTCCAAATCTTTGTTTTTTTCTCCTGCTAAAATAAAAGTTAAATGAATAAATACAAAAAAAAATTCAGTTTTTGTGACTCGAACTTGGCTTGGTATTTCTTTCTTTCTGTGTTGAGTAGCAGAGTGATTGCAGCCGAGGAGGACGCCAGCGCCACTCCATCACCACCCAGCTGCTCATCCTTTACTACATCCTGTCCTTTGAAGAGAACCTGCTGGCTAGCACTAAACAGCTGGGTAAGACCTCACTTCTGCTCCCGCCCGTCTGAAAACATCCAGGCTCATTTCTTTCACAGAACAATGTGGTTTATGTTGGTTGGAGGGAATTAGTCAGACATCAGGAGGAGGAAGGAAGCTTATTGTCCTCTTTAATGTTGTAGAAGTAGCTTTCACTGTGGATGAGCAGTCATTCATCTCTTTCTCTCTTGGCACTGAGTGTTGGCGGCTTCATGGAGAGTAAATGGAGGGCTGACAAACAGCCAAGTCCGGTGGCTGTGGGATCACGGCTAACTAGGACACACATAGGCTAGATTAAGCCGCCTAGTCTGTGTTTCTTCTCCCACATGACAGGCTCTCCTCTCGCCCTTCATTAGGCCAGATTTATGCAAGAGTTTATGCCCATCTCTTTAATTGCTGTGCTTACCCAAGTGGTCCCACAGCCTTCGAGGAGGGAGTAATGAAGCCCATCAGAGTGGTAATGAACCCACGTCAAAGAAAAATCACTTCTGAATTCCTTAAACTCATCAACGCAGCAGCTTTAGTGCTCTTTCACAAACCAATAGGAAAACCTTTGTTCTTCTTCTCCTGTTTTCATTGTTCTACTCTCTGTTTTCAGCTCTGATGCAGAGGAAGCCAAAGTCTTACTCTGCAGCCCTAATGGACCAGATCCCTATTAAGTACTTGGTTACTCAGGCCCAGGGGCTGCAGCAGGAGCTGGGGGGTGAGTCTCCATCCTGATATCTTCATTCATTAGGCTAAATGGGTGTGATTATGCAGTGATTAGAACTTTGTTTTTACCTGCAGTTTAGAAAAATACAATTTCTCTTTTAGAACCACAGTATAAGCAGATAAAACAAGGCAGAGATCCTATTTTAGCAGAATGGAAAAAACCTAAATAAAGAAAAAATTTAAATTAAATGCGGATCTCTGCAGTTATAAACCTCTTTCCCATTGAAAATACAGCGTTAAAGCGGGTTCTTCAAACACGGGTCGACCCGCTAACCCCCAGATTCAACTTGCTCCGTCGCCGCTCTTCCCAGCTCATGTATGTCATGCGGATTACTTGTCTGTCATGTTAGTCAATGAGAACTTTTCCACCTCCACCGCTACTCCTCCGCACGTCACAGTCCACGTTTGTCTTCTCCGTCCTTCACTGTCAAAATACGGAGCCAAGCAATTTTTTGCTCAGTTCCTGTCCGGTCAGGTTGATATCCGAAATTGCCATCGCACCAAACAGGAAAAAGAAAGCAGAAAAGATCCGGTTTGTCAAATTAAAATATTGTAACGATGGACTGGTAACTACAGATAAGAGCATAATTCTTATAAATTCCCCTAAACTGAGGCCATTAAATTAGGCCCCGTCCACACGAAGTCAAAACGAACACGAAACGCTAATATTTTCCAGAACGTTTGTCGTAAAGACAGAGACGTAATATAAATGTGATCGTCCACACGAATGCATGAAAACGCTGCAAAATGTATGCCAGGCCTGTAAGTGGCGCTGTGGTGCCAAAGCAAAAATAGGCGACGAAATGTTGGGCATGCGCACTAATATTTATACATGGTTGCCCTGCGGGTCCATTTTCGTGGTTCAGTCAAATTCAGGTGCTGAACTATGTCGTCGATATTGCTCTGTTCTTCCTGGAGATATTCCAGAAGAAGAAGATTCTGTTGTAAGCCCGACAGCAGGGTGAGTAGCATTAGCAGCAACCATTCAACACAGTACGGCACCATTGTTGTTGTGATACTGTGTCGCGCATGCGTGTTTAGAGGCGACGCTATGACGCATGCGTGTAAGAAAAAAAATGCGGTTAGAGCTTAAAGATGAAAACGCGTAAACGTTGTTTCAAAATCTTCCCACTTTGAAGGCTGATTAAAAAAAAGATTGTTTACAGACCCCCGAAACGCCGGCTTCGCATGGATGAGAGGCTGGTTTGGTGAAAAATTTGTGCGTTTAGGCCAGGGTTCGGCTTCGTGTGGACGGGGCCTTAGATTATTGAATGCAAACTATCGGTATTTCATTAAACCAGGAAGCAGATTTCTTATTTTCATCAAAATATTTATTTTATACCAAGAGGTTAAAAAGTTCAATCAAATGCAGTCAAAAGAAACTTCTTATCGCATGGATGAAGAGATGCATTTTGAAGCAGAGAGCAAACATAGTTCATACAAACCAATTTTATTTGATCCTAGTTATCCCTGTTACAAAAATCCACAACAAAAAGAAAATATTTGGGCAGAAACTGAACATATGCTGGATGCTGATGGGGATTTATTTAATATGTCACATTATATTAAGTGTTAATTTCTGCTTGTTATGTTCCTATCAATAAATAAGAATATTTTGCATGCTCTCCTTGAGCTCAGAGGAAGTCGAATCGGAGCAAGACGGGGTCTAGATACGGTCGAGGCTGTGAGGAAGTTTGTGCAACAATGGAGGGACATGAGGGCGAAAAAGAGGGGTACACCCTGGACACGACGCCAGTCCATAGCAGGACAACACAGAGACAAACAGGACAAACAACATTCTCACACACACTCACACCTAAGGAGAATTTAGTGAAGCCAATTAACCTAACAGCCATGTTTTTGGACTGTGGGAGGAAACGGGAGTATCAGGAGAGACCCCACGCATGCTCGGGGAGAACATGCAAACTCCATGCAGAAAGAGCCGGGCCGGGATTGCTACCCACTGCTCCACTGAGCAGCCGTTTTGACAGCAACTTTGCTTTACATTTTTCACTTTTTTATCATTTTTTTCATTTTGTTTTACAGATTTTTATTTTTTAGATTGAGTTTTAGGAATTGCATTCTTTTCAAACTGATCACCGTTCTTCTGTGGGGCGGGCTTCCTCTGGATTGAAGAGTGAAAACCCATTTCTTTTGGTCTGAATGTAGATTAGCACCAACATTGTGTCGGCCAATGAGCGCATCAGCTTGTGTTGAGCTTGGAATGATTTGACTCGGCCTCCAACCAGAAGCCTTATGTTCTTCTTTCCCTCTAATCTTCTGTCATCCACTTAAATGTGATCTGTAAAATGCAGCGTGAAAAGAATATAGTTTATAAAACTCAATCTGAAAATTCTAAATTTAAAAGATATAACATTTGTAAATCAAAAATACTTTCCTGTAAAAAAGTAAAGTAGTAAAAATGAAATAGAATAGAATCCACTGCGTATAGAGCTAGCAGCTGCAAAGCCCATCTGAAATGGAAGAGAAAACTTTAAAACTTCTTCACCCGGTTCATCGTCCTCCACGCAAAGGAAAGGTGGAATTTTGAAGTCATATGAGTCAAATAAAAATCATAAACTTTTGGTCAAAATGTTGTGTAAAATGTTACACTGCAAAAAAGAGCTAGAAATTTCAGAAAGGAAGTATATTTACCCTTAATGTGAGTAGGTAAATAAGATGATTGCCTATGGTATGAGATTTTTTTTACTGCAGTTGTTTTTTATTTTTGTTTTTAAATGTAAATTGTCTTGTTCCATTGGCAAAGTGTCTCACTTACTCCCTCAATTAAAGAAAAATGCACTTATTTTAAGAAAAAAATGACTTATTTAGATTTCTATTGATGAAACTAAGTAAAGATTTCATAAAATAAGTGTATTTACCCTTAATTTGAGTAGGAAAATGAGATTATCTGCCAATGGAATCAGCATTTTTACCTTTAAAATAATTTTATGCGCTTCAAATAAGAGACTGCAGTTTTTCTTTTTCTTATTTTAAATGAAAATTGTCTTATTCTATTGGCAAAGGGTCTCTTTTCTTCTCAATTCAAGAAAAATGTGCTTGTTTTAACCTAAATTGACTTAGTTAGATTGACATTTTTTGCAGTGTAACTTGCTTTCTGAAAAGTTGAATGACTTGCTTCCAGGTCTGCACTCTGCACTGTTGAGACTCCTGGCCACCAACTACCCCCACCTGTGCCTCGTGGAGGACTGGGTGTGTGAGGAGGAGGTGACGGGCACCCTGCCCCTCCTGAGGAAGATGATGCTTCCCAGCAATACCTGCAGATACACCCAGAGCCAGCTGCACCAAGGCAAGACTGATGATTAAGCAGCTCAGTCCATCCTCCCTAACCTTTCGGCTACCTCTCCTTCTCTAAGCTGTAACTGAACGCAATGGGCTTTCAGCTCTAAAAGCTTCTTTGAAGTAGCTCTTGATCTGGAAGTAAAATGCAACCTCTCGTTCCTCCAGCCTTCCAGAAGCTGCCCTCCAGCAGTCCCAGGCTCATGCGGATTCTGGAGCATTTGACCCTGCTCTCTCCTGGAGACCTGATCCCCTACGCGGAGGCCCTCACCGCCAGCATGGCCCTGCTGCTGGAGCCCGGCGTGCCCCGACGGCTGCTGCAGACCCTCAACAAGCTCTGGATGGGCCTCAACACTGTGATGCCCCGCAGGTACAGGCTCTGATCCGGGCTTCATTTGGTTAAAGCTTCTCAAATAGACAAACTGTGCATTATATTCATACTAAAAAATCCAGTTTGATGCTGTGATGTCATCTTACTACTCCGGCTTAAAGTCCTCCACTCTAAATAAGCTTCTTTTTACTTGCCTGACCTGCAGAGTTTAACTAAATCTGGTCTCTTGTGAAGCTAAAAGATTGATGATGACCTGATTTTCTGTCTCCAAGGAGTGAAAGGGTGAGAGCGAAACCTGCAGGGCAGAAGCGGTTGCTCTTAAGTTCCTCCATGCTCGCGGCGTGTGAATAGATCGGTATTGAGCAAAGCAGCTCTGTCGGCGTGGGTGGACTTGCTTGCTTACATGAGGGTGACCCTCAGAGCGCCCCGGGGCTCTGAGGAACACGGTTACCTAAGCTCCGAGCAGACCTATCGATCCCAGGCAAGCCTGGAACAAGAAGAGCTCAGGGCGGGAAAACTCTCCACGAAGGAGATGTTAGAGATTAGCGACTCCCTGCCGACTTCAGCCTCTCGCTTGCTCCCTCTCATGTGGAGTGTTTTCAGAGATGAGAGCGAAGGGGTGAAGCAGGGAGGAGGGCAGCGGTGTCAGATTTCACACTGATTCATTGATTGATGGGAACGCACACAGAGCATGGAGGCTCTGCGCTCCAGGACGGCCTGCTGGTCACAGTCTGTCTCACTCTGACCAGCACGGAAACTTCAGCAAACGGGGAAGTTATTTACATAAAAAGAGTTTATTTACATTCTTTACATCTATTAAGACTGGAAGCTTCAATACAGCAACGAGCAATGAGGAGATTACAGCTATAATTATCATGATTAATTGATTAATTGGATGGAAAAGGTTCAGAAAAGAGGAATTTCTGGACAGAAGATATTGATGGACTTTAAAAGGATTAAATTTTAATGCTTTTTTATTTTATTTACTTTATTTTTTTTTTTACAATTTTGTAATGACTACAGCTCTGAGTGAGTCGCTCTGTCAGCTAATATGTTTTAGCATCTCTGTACTCCAGTTATTAATAGATTACAGAATGTGTCGATTAATCAGATGAATTGTTTCAGCCTTAGCTTTAGCCTTTTTACAGTCTAATAATATTGGATCTTAAATTTTTTTCTTTTTAGTTTCTTTTTTTTGTTTCTAATTTCCCATTTTAACTGATTTATTATCTGAACATCAGTGTTTTTTATAGGCTTCGGGTTTTATCACATTTTTAAACATTATTATGCATAAGATATTCAACTACATCTACAGCTGATAAAAAAAACACATGAATCCTTTGTGATTCTCTTGGCTCCTGGTATCAAACACAGAGTTAAGCTAAAGCTGCTTCATTGGTTCAGATTCTACAGACATGAATTACTTTTTTTCTTCCCATTTATTCCAAACTCTTCGATTCATGCAGGGCTGAACCATTTTACAAAACATCTGAATTGCAATTATTTTCATTTTATTTAGATTTTCCTATGGAAGAAAAACAGTCTCATTGGAATCACCGAATTTTAAACACTGAATTTTTTTAGACATTGAATTCCTTACACTCAATTTTTATCTGGTAAAAATTCAGCTGCAAAACTGAGCCGACCACAACTAGTACGGCACCCCTGTCTGCCAAGGCTCTTGGTTTGATCCGCAAGAAGCGGCCGGCGGCAAACTTTTTTTCTTCTTGATTTCGGCCAGAGGCAACATGGCGGCGGCAAACAGCTGTGGTGCCGTACTCTCTGTGATCGGCTCAGTTGTTTCACCCAATCTGATAAGAGAAAAAACGAATAGCTGTCTGTTAGTAGCTAACTGACGTTTTGTAATTCTATCTGTTTAACAAAAAAAATTCCTCATACAGCCAGGAACAGCGCTGAGCGCAGCTGTTGTGTCACGTGACCAAATGAGCTAATTTCATCGGCTAGAAGCTGCTCAACTCTATTGAGTGTAGATGGCTTTGGCTTGAGTTCACCAAAAGGTCAACACTTTTGCGGCTGAATTTTTTGCGATAAAAATTACCAGATAAAAATTGAGTGTAAGGAATTCAATGTCTAAAAAAAATTCAGTGTTTAAAAATCGTTGTAAAAAAAAAAAAAGGCAGATTCCAATGAGACTGTTTTTCTTCCATATTTCTCCTGCTTTAACCAGCAGCATGTAGATGTTTGGCTCCATGGTTACAGTTTTTCCATGCCTGTTAAATCCGACCTCTCTGTTTCAGGCTGTGGGTGATGACGGTAAACGCCCTCCAGCCGTCAGCGAAGCTGCTCCGACAGCAGAGGTACACTCAGAACGACCTGATGGTCGATCCTCTGATCGTTCTGCGCTGTGATCAGAGGGTGTACAGGTAAGCGTTGCTCCTCTTCAGACAGGATGAACTATCAACCGGATTATCATCCATTATTGTTTCAGGCAAAGAACACATTTAAAAACAAAATGCAAACCAGAAAGGAAACTTTAGGAAATGTTTTAAAAAAGGGTTTTGAGATGTTTTTTCTTTTTACAGATTTTATTTTTTGTTAATTTATTTAATTCATTAATTAGAAGAAAGCAGCAAAACATGTGTAGCTGAAAACTGATATCATGGTTTTTAGATTTTGTTTTACAAAAATTACAATTTGAAAATTGTTTTAAAATTTACTCCTGGGGGCGGGGCTTTCCTCTTGCGAGGAGCAAGGACACATTTCTATTGGTCTGCTGGGCGTTAGGAAGAGCAGTTTTAGTGGCTGCTTTGGATGTGAAGTGAACAGAACGTGAAATGCAATTTGAAACAAAGGCAGTTTAAAACATTCTAAGAAAAGAATCTGAAAAAATAAAACTTAAAGTCGTAGGGAAGTCATATTTAAATTTAAATCATTCTGGCTTAAACATGTATGTAAATTTACTCCTTATCAGACGATACTGTCCCAAAATTTAGAAAATTTGTATTTTTATGAAAATCTGTTTTTTTCCCCGTTATACGTCAGCCTGAACACCTAAATTCGGCCAATCATATATCAACGGTCAACTGTCAATCAAATTTTTTTTTTTGGTCTAGCATCTTAATTCATATTTCGCAGCTAATATACGCAACAGTTGAAATAAGAATCATTTCCTTTCCCATTGAGTTCCGTCCCAGTGTTCGTCGGGGATGGACGTCCGTGTCTTCAGCAGGCGTAGAGCTAACAGAACTGGCAGCGTTGTTAGCCAAACCAAGCTTCTGCCGCCCTGGCGTCCTCTTCCACAACCTTTTTGTCCCCGCTTTCCTCCTCTAAATAAAAAATGTATGACAGAGGAGACTCATCCACCACCTCTGACACTAAACTCTCCTCCTCTTGCATGTTTCCGCTGTCCATAGCGTTCCTTGACAGTGTTGTTTCTAAGACACCAATTTAACGCTACTTGGTCCCAATGGAATTTCCCATTGGGAACCTACTAGCGCTAAGTTGCTAACTGGTTAGCAAGATGCTTCTGACAAACCGGCTACAACAAAGCTTGCTTGCAAACCTTCAGCTACAACAATCCCGCCTCCTTGATAATCGACCAATCACATTCACTTTATTCACTCGTGTAAAGTCGGGCGCCACTCGGGAGAATTCGGAAATGAAACGGTCAGAACGGCCACTTCCCTATGACTTTAAAGATATATGTTCAAAAACAAATATTGTTTTGGAAAAAATAGAATGTTAAGAAAAAACTCAAACAATTTTTTTATTAAAAAGTTGCTTTTCTTTATTTGTCTCGATTTGCAAAGTGTGTTACTTGCTTTTGACAATAATGGTAAAAAAAACCTCCATAGTAAACTGAATTTATGGACGGACAGACGTGTGCGTTTTGTCTCTGTTCTGTTAGGTGTCCTCCGCTGATGGACATCGTCCTTCACATGCTGAATGGATACCTGCTGGCCTCCAAGGCCTACCTGCAGTGTCACCTGAAGGAGACGGGCGACTTCGATCGGCAGAACCAGATCGTTTCAAACGTGGCGGTCCCTGGTCAGCCAGACACCCCAGAGGTCACCAGAGAGGAGCTGAAGAACGCCCTCCTGGCTGCGCAGGTCTTCATGCTCGCTAGCTAACACTCGTTTCATAAATGAGCATCCGGTTTGCTTTGGGTTAGCGTCAACTATGATTGTGTCTGTGTGGCTGCAGGACAGCGCCGCCGTCCAGATCCTCCTGGAGATCTGCCTGCCCACCTCCAAGGAGCAGCTGCTGGGGGCCACTACAGGGAGCCTTCTGAGGACCAACCAGGGCCCCGTTCCAGGAAACTGGAAACAAGGGAGCCTCCCGCCGCCAAATAGAGGGGGAGTGGAAGACGCTGAGCCAGAGGGGGGGCTGCTCAGTGACCTGAGGGAGGTGCAGTGCCTCATCTGCTGCCTCCTGCATCAGATGTTCATTGCTGACCCAAACATTGCGAAGCTGGTTCACTTTCAGGTAAACAGCAGCCGTTCAGAGAACCGTCCCGTTCATTTTGGTCAACTGTTGTTGCTGAAGGAAATAAAGGTTTTATAAATGGAAATTTGAAAGAAATGCAAGCAGATATGAAAGGTTTTAATGAAAAAATTCAAAGTTAACGGTTGGGTTTTGTTAAAATTATTTGGATTTTCATATTAATTTTGACTATTTTATTTTTCCCAAAATGTTTTACGCATTTTGTGTTTTCAGATGAAAAAAATTTTCTAATAAAATTCTTAAAAACTTTTTAAAGATTTTATATTTTAAAGTATTGCTTAAAATTTCTCCTTTTTTTAAAGTTGAGTTTAGCGAATTTTGTCTGTTTCAAATGGCCTCTTAGTGATCAAATTGCCCTTCAATCAATTGACTAAAATGTAGCAAACCAATAGAAATGCATCTTTGCTCATTAGAGAGGAAGAGAATCTGATCTTTAAATTGCGATTTTAAAAGATAGAAATTCGTTACTCAATCTGAAAAACAGAGATCTGGAAATGAAGAATAGAAAATATACATTTCTGTAAGAAAGAAAAAAGAAAATACAAAATCTGCAAAAAGAAAAACATTTAGATAATAAATCAAATATTTAAAAAAAATGTCAAAATATTGTGGGAAAAAAAATCTACAAAAACAGCAAAGTTACTGAGAAACTTTATTTTTTATTTTTTTTTTCAAATTTCCATTTACAAAATATTTTCTTTGCTTGTAACAGCAATCAAAAATAATTCAATCCATATGTCAAAGTAAAAACATTTATTGCTGCAGCTGTTAATGAAGCTCCTTGTCACAGCGACTGCGTTAGCCGCCATGTTGTCTCACAGCGTCAGTAATCGGCGCCGTCACACGGCCATATGGCAGCCTGGTCCATTGGCTCTGCTGAACAGTTTTCCTGGTTCCATGTAAAGTTGGATGTTTTCTTCTCGGCTCAGGGTTACCCTCAGGCTCTGCTGCCTCTGGCCGTGGCGGGCATCCCCTCCATCCATATCTGTTTGGACTTCATCCCGGAGCTGCTGGCTCAGCCCCAGCTGGAGAAGCAGGTGACGCCTCCCTCCTGCTTTTGTTCCAGAACATCCTCTCCTGTATTCATCCGTCTTGCCTCTCTTGTTTTTGCCGTAGATCTTTGCCATCCAGTTGCTGTCTTACCTGTGTACGCAGTACGCCTTACCCAAATCCCTGAGTGTGGCCCGGTTGGCCATCAGTGTGATGGGAACCCTTCTAACAGGTCAGCAGCTCTGGCTGATCTTTGTAGATGACTGCCACCCTCTGGTGTTTAGCTGTTACTGCAGCGTTGTGTTGATCTTTGCAGTGCTGAACCGGGCCAAGCGTTTCTCCTTCTTCATGCCCACCCTGCCCTGCCTGGTGGCGTTCTGTCAGGCCTTCCCTCCTCTCTATGATGACGTAGCAGCTCTGTTGGTCCAGGTGGGTCAGGTCTGTGCCTCTGATGTGGCCACTAAAGTCCGGGACATCGACCCCTTCATCGCCCGTAAGTATGGTGGCCTGTGAGGGAGGCTAGAAATATATCTGTGGGTCACAAAACTTTTTATGTAATGCAGTTTATCTTCAGATGGGAAAATAAAAGCTTTTCAAAGTCTTTAAAACATGAAAATCCCAAAGAAGTAGATGCTATTGAGCAGTGGGAAGCTTTGATTTAACTGTTGCTGAAGGTTTCGTTCACTTATTGATCAGTGGCGGCTGGTGGAGTTTTCTCCAGGGGGGGGGCTATAAATTCAAAATAGACGTATACCAAAAACTAATCAAACTTAATAGTATACTAAGTTATCACACCAGTATATTCATATGAATGCAAACATTAAAGTAAAACACTTTATTAAAACAAAACATAATTTCATGTACTTTTGTTACATAAATCTTGCCCTTCTGAGGCTTTCTGAAGGCAAATCAGTGTTTTTCATGGTCCAATATTGTTTCACAAACCTAAAAAAATAATGTACCTGTTTAATAATGGAGAAGCTATTAGTCAGTTTTATATTTTTTTTAATATATAAAAAAAATGTATTTTCTGAGAATGTTTTTATTGTGTTTATTGTGTTATTATGTTAATTGTTTAATGTGTTCCTACCTGTTTTTATCCATGCTGGGTCAGATCCTGACGTTTGAAAAAGGAGGCAGAGAAAGCAGAACGAAGTGTTAGCCTCGCTAAATGCAGTTAGCCTAGCCTGTTAGCTAAACCAGGTCCTGGAAAAGGACGTTTCTTGCACCTTTTCTCTCTCCTAAGCGTATCTTACTCCAGCCACTCGACCTGTCAATCCCCTGTAAAATGTCTGCGCTGTGGCGGGAGGTGGTTAGCAAATACACTTCCTGTCAGCTCGGGTCGCAGCTCTGCTTTGTATATACCTTCGTATTGCAGAGGAGCTACTGCGCATGGACAACTTCTAACAAGAGTCTATGGGCAAAGATTTTTGCGCCCCAGGATGGAAATACGTCATCAATCTGACAATAAAATGGAACGACGCTTTACTAGTCATTAAAGATTAAGTATGTATCTTGCATGTTTAAGAAATACATATTAATATATATTGAAATATTTAAAATGTTGATTTAAAATTAAATTATAAAAAATATATATTTTTTATATCTTAATCAGGGTCATTGGGTGGGTGGGGACGGCATGCTAGCGTCCTCCATTGGCCAGCCGCCACTGTTATTGATGCCGTTCCAGTTTCTCTGGGTTCAGATTTGGATTTCACTTAACTTTGTGTTTTCTGATGAAGTAGGGCTGAACCAATTAATCTGATTAATCCATTTTTGAAATAATCATCAACTAATTTAGTGATTGGTTCAATGTTAACTGGAGAATGGAGACTTTATAACCTGCCTTTAGCTGACAGAGCGACCCATGTAGAGCCATGATTATACCAAAACTGTTAAAAAAAGAAAAAACATGGTAAATGGCCTGTACTTTTATAGAGCTTTTCAATTCAGGAGTCGTGACCAAAGCGCTTTACACTATATTCAGTCATTCACCCATTAATGCACTGATGGTGGCAAACTACATTGTAGCCACAGCTGCCCTGAGGCTCACTGACAGAAGCGAGGCTGCCGTACACCGGCGCCACCGGGCCGTCTGACCGCCATCAGTAGACAATGCGGGTGAAGCCTCTTGCCTAAGGACACAACGACACTGAAAGCCAGAGCCGGGGCTCGAACTGACAACCCTTCTGTTTCAGGGCAAACTCCTACATCAGAAGCCACTTTTGCCCCCATATATAAACATTTTGCAATTAAGATTAAAAAAACAAAACAATGGAAGGGACCTTTGGCTATCCGAATATTAATCGAAAGATTATTCACAAATAATCGTTAATTGCATCCCAACTGTGACGACGACTAAACCAAACTTCTGGGAGTGTCGTGTGTTTTAAAGCAGGTCCAGTTCATAACCTACAGACAGGAAAACATCATGTGTTTATAAATGCACCAAATAATAGAATAGAAATAAGTGACGGAGCAGGAATGCAGGTGGAAAAATTGAGTGAACAAAAAGCAGGAAAGAAAACGGATCAGTGAAGGAGGAAGATCTATCTGCTTTAGTGGAACAAAGACAGAAAACGTCTCTAATTATTAAACCCAGATGGTTTCCAGCTGAAAACACGCTGAACTGATTCATCCTGATTAACTGATTATTAAAATAATGACAGACTAATAAATTTGGTAATCAAATCTTTATTTAGAGGAA
>NW_015150637.1:778391-780605 GCF_000732505.1 Cyprinodon variegatus | reverse complement strand
TTTCCTCTCCACTGTCGCTACAAGCATGCTTAGAGTGAGGGATTGCATTTGAGTCGATGCAATCAACTAGTTTTCCTTAGATAAAAAACTTTGTAAGATCTGGTGAACTGTAAAGTGCCTGGATATGACATGTGTTGTGAATTGGCGCTATAGAAATAAACTATATTTATTTATTTACTGCTTTCTAACCAAAAGAAAATCAAAAGAAAGCATGATTTAATAATAAATGAGTGACAAAGAGAGGAAATAAAAGAGTTAAGGAGTCAAGATGTTCAGGGTTACATTTAGTCGACTAAGGAAGCGGATCTATTAAAGTGCAAAGAGTCGTTTCTATAAAGTATGAAAAAAAAATCATTTTTTTTTATAGAAAGCGTTTCCCAGAGTGTGGATGATCCCGATAACATGGCAGAGCTGGCCTAAAGGGAAGCACCACATCTAAATAAATGATTAGTGGAGAAAGATTTAAGAGTTATTAATTTCACAAAGTAAAATAAATCATTTATATCTCTGCTTTTCATGGACGGAGTTAAATATTTAGAGCTTTTATTTCTTTTAACTTTGATGAAAAGATCCTGACATTTGGTGCCCTTTGTTAGCCCCACTGTACCTGAGAGACAATGTGAAGGGTTTTCCTGCACAAATAAATCAAAATGTCCTTAAAAAAGTCAGTTATACGGATCCTTTGACTCTTATAGTGAAATAATTAGATATTTCACATTCGGAATAAAGAGGATGAGATCCTTTTTATTTTTAAATTTAAATCTTTTCATCCTGTTGTCTAATGGTTTTGTTTACTCGCTCAAATTGAGGGAAAATTGTCTTATTTCAAGAGACTCCCTAATAGGACAGAATAGAATAGAATAGAAAATCCCTTTATTGTCCCACAATGCGGAAATTCTGGTGTTTATGGCAGTAAAAAGATTATAAAAAAAAATGTTCACACAAATCAGGACCTTAGAAAAATGTGTAAGAATAATAATATCTATATATATTATATTTGATATATATTTATATTTAAAAGTTTGCAGTTTAAGGGTCAATAAAAAAGTAGAACATGTATGTGGTACACATATAAAATTTAATGTTTACAATAAAAAAATCCCTTTACTGTCGCTCAAGTAGGAAATAAACTTTTCTTTCTCCTCCTTCCAGGCCTCCAGACTCTGAGAGAGAAACCTCAGGAGGCTGCAGCTCCGGGCGGAGGCTCCTCCAAGCTGACTCTACCCCAGAAGACGGCCGAGGAGCTGGGCGGAGCCGACCCAGACGTGCAGCTCTGCTACTGCATTGAAGCCACCTTCATGGACATCATCAGCTCCACGCTTCATGGACTGTAGACCCGAAGCAGCACCTGATCTGTCTGTCGATCGCTCCTGAGGGCTGAGCTCGTTCTCCGTACATCGCAGCCCCAAACCGTTCGCTGGAGGCGTTCTGAGGGCTCTGCTGTCATCAGGGTCCTGCAGCTCCACGGAGGGCCAACGTTTGCTTCAGCAGATGGAGGGAACCTGTTCAGAATATTAAAGGAGTCACATTGACTTTTGGACGGGAGAGGAAATGTAAACGTTGCCAAGAACATCCTTTTTCTACACTTTGTTCATAATAAAACAATAAAATATCTGGCTGTGAGTTTTTATCTTTAAGAAATAAAGCATTTCACTGCATAAAGTGATCTAAACATGTTTGAAAATAAGTGTCTTTAAACTATTGGCAGATCACCTCTTTTAGCTGCTCTTTTTTCCTTAAATAAGGTGGATATTATGCACTTGAAATAATACATTTTACATGGAACTCATGTAAAAACCTACTTAAAGAAAATGTGCCTACTTAGATAAAAAAGTTTTGCATTGTTTTCTGTTTTACGTGCCTCGCCATCTAATGTCGTCTGCTGATGTTCTAAATCCTATAAAATGAAGGAAAAGAATGTAAGTTAATTTTAGGTTAAAGCCTGTCTACCATGTATTTGTCCTGGTAGTGTTGACTTAGTCCTTCAGCCTAAGAATATTTTTTATGCCACAAGTAGAGGGTGGTGGCCTAGTGGTTAGGGCAAAGAGCTTGGAATCCTGAGCTACTGAGTTCGAGTCCCACTCCCACAGACTGCCACTCTGGGTGCCTGAACAAGACCCCTAACTCTACACTGCATCCCGGGCGCCACAAAATAGCAGCCCACTGTTCAATTATTTCTAAGCTTCAGCAGGTATAAACATTGCTGTACAATGT
>NW_015150637.1:775441-778185 GCF_000732505.1 Cyprinodon variegatus | reverse complement strand
AATTACTGAAAGGTTTACTAACCAATGACACTGAACAAAAGTGTAGGAAATTATTTTATAATTTAATCAAAAGGCGTTTGTTTGCAAACAGAGGGACTGTACCAGTCTACTTGTGTCTAAGGGGACCTTTGATGTAACACATCACTACTAAACCGTTAATCTACAACTTCTAAAATAATCATAATGGCAACATGATCTAATGGTTTTTGAAATATAAGAAAATCCCAATGAGTCACACAGAGGCTGACATTTATCAGTGATGCTCAAATGAGATTCCTCAATAATTCCTGCTGCAGAAATACTAATGCAAAAACATGGAAGAAAAAGATGTGATTATAATCATTAAAAAAATAGCCCAAATATTATAACATAGCCCAAAATTGATCCTTTTATTTGCTCAATGTGCAGAAAAGCGTTAGTTTGCCCCCACAAAATATTTAGTGATTCCAGTTTTTTTTAAATAACTTCAGAGTAAATCCCAGTCTTCCTGACATCCATCAGTGTTTAAAAATGTTCCCTCATCCCTGATTTTCAGATATGATTTATTGTATCAGCATCTGCTGATATAATTAATATGCAAACTAGAAAAACTCCAGAGTTGTGATCTGCGAGCTCAGAAAATATTTATAAGCCTGTTTGGTAATGAGTCAAATAGTTCTGGGGTTCCTTAAAAAGGTAACAATAAGTATGGAGTTAAACACTTAATATGTTGTTTTTTTCCTGCTAGATTGGATTTTTATTCATTTTCAAATTTGAATTCAGTTAGATAAAAAAAATGCTTTGTAACCATAAAAAAAGATTAAATAAAAGGAATAATATTAAAAACGAATTTGATTTAAATCCATATTATTTCCTAATAAGATGTTCCAAAAAAGTAAAAACAAAACAATCCACTGGACTTTGTTTCCAAGTTTGAAGACGTTTCACCTCCCATGCAGGAAGCTTTTTCATTTCAAAATGTCATAAAATAGCGTTGAGTTCAAGGCTTTATAGAGTGGACACAAAACAAAGCCTTGTTTTGGCTTAGAAAACCTGACGTATGGGTCTGCCCCTTTGGAATGAGGATCATTTGGGTTCTTTGTTCAATCAGAGGCGCAGCCAGAACATTTTAATAAGGGTGGCCAGGGAATAACCAATATACACTGATGGGTGACGAAAGCGGATAGGTACCAGAACCTCAGAGTCAATCTACATCGTTCCAAAAGGAAAATAAACGAGCAAAACATCCATATTTTCTAAATAAAGACAAACTATACTTTCCTACAGCCTTTGCTAACAAATAAATGCATATATTTAAACATCGATGCTGTCTAAATTAAAGCTGTAGTTGAGTTCTGGGGTGAACATCTTATTCATTGTCATTACTTACCTACTTTCATTAAGAATCATTCAGCATAAAAATTATACCGGTATTTACATGTTAAAACATGTAAATATGTAATACCTACATTAAATAGATTACTTAATATTAAAGTAGTCATTTATCTCTGATTTCAGTGAAGATTCCTAGATGACTTGCAGAGACATCATTTTCTCTTTACCCAATATTAAACTACATTTAGTTCTGAAAAGAGCATGAATTCTGTATTTATCTTTAATGTTAGTATATTTATGTGCAGAATTAACCACAAGGTTTTTGTTGTCAGGTTTTTGTTTAGATATAGAAAATTAAAATGTTAAATAAGTTAGAATATTCCACTTGAGAGTATTACTGCTGCCACCGTCTGTATTATAGGGAATAAATGGTAGGGGGGGCCACAGGGGTGGCCATGGCCCCCCATCTAGCTCCGCCCTTGCCAGCATTACCCCATACCTGTCTATGTCTTTTTTGAAATGGCTATTACCAGGATGACTGAAAATCTTCTCAAGTTTAATAAGTTGTTAAATGCAGATAAACTCCTTCCAAAGAACAAAAACACTATATGAACATAAATAACGTAGATCAACCTAATGTGATTTCACCAATGCTCAGTTGATTTAGCTCTTTCCTTAAACACAGAAGCGTGTGATCAACTAAAACTGCTTTCTCTCCATCATCAACCTTTGGATGTATCCTAAAGAACCACCAGAGGGCAGTGTTGCCACACCAAAAAAAACAAAAACAAAAGGAAACACCTATCTTGTCAGACTTAAATCATTAATGAAAAATGTTGGTTTGGAGTCAGATTGTTGTGTTTTAAAATTGTTTTAAAAAATAAGACAGAATTACATTTTCAGTAAACAGTACGACATTTTAGTTTACATGTAACTGGTGACATGTGTTTGATTATTTCCACCAACATTGAAGGGAAATTTGTCACTTCTTTACAAAAACAGCCAAGACCCTGAAGAACTGGTGCATATTTAAATGGATATTGATATACCTGGAGCGCAAAAAATTAATAAAATCCTTAATTAATTCTAAAGATGCTGGATTGTTTCTCCAGCCTGTGGATCCAGGATGGTATGAAACACACTGGAGTGATTTGTTGTTCTGCTACAGTTTGCTCGGTGCTGTGAAATACGCCTGGAGCGAGTGAAGCTGAAATCACAGAGCAGTTTTGTTTTCTCTGACGTTGCCTCAGCGCCTCCAACATCCTGCATCTTTAAAGACGAGTTCTGGTGAAGAAATAAAAAGCTGCTGGTGGGGAAGAGAGAAGAAGCATCTACACAGAGAGGAGAGGGAGCATCTGCAAAACTCAAACATGTTATTGAGCTTTTTTGTCTAAAGCTGTAAATATTTCAATTCAGTTTATTTCTATAGC
>NW_015150637.1:773743-774958 GCF_000732505.1 Cyprinodon variegatus | reverse complement strand
CTTTACATCTACAGTGTAGATCTGAGTTAAACTCTGCTGCAAGGCTCCAAAAACCTGACAAAAACAGAAGAGACATTAAAAATATAAGTGAGTAGAATAAAAAAAAAGGGTTAAACATCTGAAATATAAACACAAACGAAATAGAAACTATAACTATAACTCTATTGGGACTTTTTCAAGAATTTTGCTACAAATCAAGAAAATAACATTTCATATAAAGTGTCATGAATAAGTGTTTTTAAGGCTATTAAGCAGACGTTTTATTTACCTCTTAGAAACATTAGCAAACCTTGAACTGGTATCAATAAGAAAAACTGAGAATAAAATGTTGTTATTTAATAAATCCACCTCAGCTTTTCTACAAGAGTCTTTGAGCCAGTAGAGCATCCTTGTCTCTTGCTCCTGATGGTCCTTATTAAGAACGCTACTTCAGGTATATCATAGTAACACTCTAAAGGCCTGATGTGATGAGTTAGCTCTCCATGTTAAACAAGCTGGTGTTTCATTCAAACCCTCGATAAATCAATGAGAGGATGACTGTAAATATCAGCAGAAACACTGCAGCTCAGAGCATCTCCATCTAAGCCGTAAGGAGGCGATCTGTTTGGATAAATACTGCAACAGTGGGACTACACAACACTGCAAAACTCATCTAACAATAGGTACAAATTCATTAAAATGAGTCTATTTACCACTAATATAAATATCAATAAGATGATCTGCCAATCACATTTTTTTCTGCCCTAAAAATAACATGATTACATTTTATGCACTTTAAACAATATCATGCAGTTGTTTTTTTTCTTATATTAAACCACTAATCCTGTTAGCAAATTATCTTGCCTACTTAAAAACAAGAAATGTGGCTATATTTCAAGCAAAATGCATTCATGAAGATTCAAATTTTGAAGTTTGATTGTTTTTTTTTTTATTTTAGCATGAAATAAAGTTTAATTCTAGAGTTAATTCAAATCTACAGTTTCCTAGAGTTGTGAAGGTGAAGCTGAATTAGACGACAATATGTCTCTATTTAAACGCAGCAGAGAAATAGTCTGAGATGTGTTCCCTCTTTAATGCCTAATTTTTTAAATAGTTACATTTAAAAAAAACAACAACAGTTTTTTGGTTTATGGCTTTCAGCCTGAGCGGCCATGTGCCGAGGCTGACTGGGGTTCAAGGAAATAGAAGCAGAGATAGAAATAGAAGCAGAGATAG
>NW_015150637.1:771663-773321 GCF_000732505.1 Cyprinodon variegatus | reverse complement strand
GCTTTAAATGTAAGAAGGAGAACTGACTGATTTCAGGACAAAATCATCAATGAAATTGGACTTAGTGTTTAATTTAAATAAAATAAACCTTTCACCAAACTGCTGACAATAAAAACAAAGCAGTTATTCAAAGAGTAGATCAGTGCATTGGTCTCTTTTATTACATCAATTTCATGTACACAGTAGAGACCCATATTTCAATCTTTTTGTTTATTTACTCACATATAGAGTCAAATATAGACAGATAACAAATAGATCAATCATTAAAAAAATGGTCTAACTGAGGAAAGGCCAGTGTATTATAGAACAATTCAACACAAAGAAGATTCAAAAGGCTTTAAATTAATTAAAGATTACAATAGAAGGAACATAAAAGCTGAATAAAAGCAATATATAAAAATGATAAAAGCAGGTAGTATAACAAACAAATTAGTTGAACCACTAATGTCAACAAATAACACATCAGTTAATAGTTTAACTTAAACAGTCAAATTCAGCTTTAAACAATTGGGTTTCTAACTTTGAATTCAAAGAACTCAGGCTTTCTGCACTTTTCCAGTTTTCTGGGAGTTTGTTCCGGATCAGTGGAGCATAGATGCTGCTTCTCCATGTTTGGTTCTAGTTCTGGGTGGACATGGTAGACTGGAACTAGAACACCTGAGTGGTCTGGGAGGCTGATACACTGACAACAGATCTTATATAATGAGGTGCTGATCCATTCAGTGATTTACAGACTAACAGAAAGATTTTTAAGTCTTTTCTCTGAGCTACAGGGAGCCAGTGGAAGGATTTCATAACCAGGCTGATGTGCTCTGCTTTCGTAGTTCTAGTGAGGACACGGGCTGCAGCTTTCTGATGGACTTTTTAGGCAAACCTATGAAAACACTGTTGCAGTAATCAGCTCTACTAAAGATAAATGCATGAATGACTTATTTCTAGATCCTGCTTGGACATTAGTCCTGGCTAAACTAAAGCTATGCTTTGATATACCCTCCCCCACTTTATTTTCTCCACTGTTGTTTATTTTTATGGTGGTATTTCAGATTATAAAATTCATTTTGATTAAACAATTATGTTGATTTTTATGCATTGCTGATTGCTGTTTCATTATAATCTGTTGTGGAGGAGGTCTAGCCATTGTAATGTGCTGATCTCCTCTTTCCAGATGAGCAGCGTTGTTCTCTTGGAAACACGCAAGGCTACAAGCCACCATGTCGTGATTGCTTTGAGTAATATTAAACTACTCAAATGGTTCTTTTTGATTGATTTATTAATTGAAAATACCTGAACAATTTTAAATATTCAAGGGAAAGGTTGAATAATTTAAGTCTCCCCAAAAGCGCTAAAATTAGAGAAAAGGGAGCTCAAATGGTCGAAACGTTCTCCCTCAACAATAATAAGTGACTATTACACTTCGCTCTCAATCTGCAGGTTTACTAGTGGTTCCTAGAATCTCTACAGGTAGAATGGGAGGCAGATCTTTTAGTTATCAGGCTCCTCTCCTGTGGAACCAACTACCAGTTTTAGTCCATGAGGCAGACACCCTGTCTACTTTTATGGCTAGACTTAAAACTTTCATTTTTGATTGAGCTTATAGTTAGAGTGGCTCAGGTTATCCTGAGCTATCTCTATAGTTATGCTGCTATAGGCTTAGACTG
>NW_015150637.1:769395-771438 GCF_000732505.1 Cyprinodon variegatus | reverse complement strand
TACAAGCATGCTTAGCGTGAGGGATTGCCTTCTAGTCAATGAGTCGATGCAATCAACTGGTTTTCCTTAGATAGAAAACTTCGAATCAATCTGACTGTATGATCTGGTTAAATAGTAAAGTCTCTTGAGATGACAAGTGTTGTGAATTGGCGCTATATGAATAAACTGAATTGATTTATTAATAAAGAAATAATACATTCTGAGCTCTATTGACACAAAATATTGTGTGCAGATTTCTCAAGCAGAGTGCAATGTCCCTCATCTTCAGAGTGTTAAAGCTTCAAGCTAAAATCCATTAACAGTAGATTAAAACACATAGTGTCCTCTATTAATAACTTGATTACCAAATCTTTAAATAGTATTAATATATGTCCATAAATCAATGCTTGGATCTTTTTCAAATTTTCCTAAAAGTAAACAGTAAGATGCTTTTGCGTCTCCATCTCCCCTCCCACCACCACATCTTCTTCTGCTGCCAGAAGCTGGGGGAACTGATTACAAGGAACAGAAACTATTTGTTAGGCCTGAACACATTTTTTGTCAGGAACAAAGGAGAGCTGTTAAAAGCTTTATTTCAAGCTTGTGCAACTTTTGATTTTTTTTCCCTCCCCAGTTGGTGGGGCAGAAGAGCTTCAGGAAGACGGCGATTGAAAATTAATTGGCAGCGTGTCAGCGGTGTATTTTTGGTTTCCCGCTTTTAAACATGCGATTAATTAGAAGAGATGAAGAAATCTACAGAGACATGAGATGCGTTGTGTTTGGTTGCTCTCCTCCCTGCAGACCGGCTTCTTCTCTTAGTGAGGGTAGGAAAGTTTGCCAATTAACCGCAGACTAAAAGAGGCAAAGCTTCCATGTTCCAGCAGGTGAAAAAGGCTCAGATTTAAACTGCCTGCTGAGCAACATAATAGATAAAGAGGAGCATGCTGTTTTTGCATGCTCTTCTGCTTGAAGCAAAGCTAGAAAGATGTAAGAAATGTTCCCCTTTAAGAGTTTTGTAGCTCCAAGAAACTACAGCAAATTAGGTGGAAGGAAGTCAGAGTAAAAGCTGTTTGCAGTGTGAGGAACTGACTTATCCTCTCCGTCTTTATACCTGAATGAGCTTTGCTTTAAAGTATAACTGTCAGCAACTAAAGGCAAAGTGTGTAGTTTATTTTAGACATAGTTTTCACGTTTCATGTTAAAGCAACAAACCTCAACGCATGTAATGAGATAGACAAGCAAAAAGTAGAGAGGAACAGTGAGGTGGAAGGAAAGTAAGTTACAGGTTAATAAACTTTTCATGATAAACATCTGGAACGTTTGATTTTATTGACACTAAGAAGGTTGATTATTTTGATCCACAGGTGATTGTTTGCTGATCCTTGTTAGGTTATTATCGTAATCAAGAGCTTGCTACGGTAGTTTTTTGCTTTGTCCATTTGAAATGTTAGATCCTTCGCATTCTGTCCAGCTCTCTCTGAGTTCATTCTGCATTTTCATCGTCACCTACCTGAGTTCCCACGTGCAAAACTCTCTCCTCAGCTGTTCTACATGTGGTGGGACGGTGTCCCACCCTCCGCATTCTTTGCACCAGGTGTAGCAAGAAGCAAGCCGTTGATTGGTGGGTTGGGCAGATGGCTTTATAGCTGAGCAGGCCTCTGCAAGGTGCACGTGTCTTTGTTTCCCCAACATGTCGGCTGCCTGAGTGGCTGGTGTGTTTTATCCGCTCATCTGAAATCCGTTGCCCTGCTGGTGTTGGCAGCTGCAGTTGGAGGTTGTTGCGGCTTCCATCTAGTCCTCACCTGCTTTCTTTCTTCTTTCTTTATTGTTTATTTGAAAGGGGACAGTGTACTTTAATCAACATTAATACAATGTAAATATACCCGAGTTAGCTAAGGAGTGCTAATTTTCATCTGTGCTGGTCCACTTTCTTAGCCTCGTGAGACCATCCTGATATCGCGAGCTTTCAAGATTTCACTCGCTAATCAGTCCGGCAGTGGCGGCTGGTGAAAAATATTTTTGGTGGGGCTGATATAGCCTAGTGTATGTCTCCAACTAATCCGG
>NW_015150637.1:751671-766264 GCF_000732505.1 Cyprinodon variegatus | reverse complement strand
ATCCATCCATCCATCCATCCATCCATCCATCCATCCATCCATCCATCCATCCATCCATCCATCCATCCATCCATCCATCCATCCATCATAATATTTTAGTGGGGTCGCTGGGGGTGCTGGTGTCTATCTCCAGCTGTCTAAGGGCGAGAGGCAGGGTCCACCCTGGACAGGTCGCTAGTCCATTGCAGGGCAATACAAAGACAAACAACCATTCATGCACAAACTCACACCTAAAGAGAATTTAGAGAAGCAGATTAACCTAACAGTCATGTTTTTGGACTGTGGCAGGAAGCTGGAGTACCTAGAGAGAAGCCAGGCATGCACAGGGAGAACATGTGAACTCCATGCAGAAAAGAGCTGGGCTCGGACCGGAACCGTATAAGTATATAAGAATAGATAAAATATATAATGTATTTTTACAGGTCCAAAATACATAAACATTTACTTTTTTATTCCTACGCCAACATCAACATAAAAGGATTCAGCATGAATGGGAATAACAGGATGAGGACATGTGAGACAGAGCTCAGGCAAGTCCAGATCTAGCAGTTCTGTGATAAAGCTGAGAAATTGTTTTTTTTTTCTTGGCATTGTTTTTTTATTATTCAAGCTGTGATGTCACATGGTCAGTAACCCCACACACAGCCACTTTTTCACTATACGTTTTAACACACGGTTGCATAAATATACAGGTTTGTTTATTTTTATTTTGATATTAGAAGGCATTATTTCCAGTCATAGTGCACACATTCGGTAAATTTTGCATATTTAATTTTGTCAAATTTTTAATATTATTTGTGCTTCCTTTTCTGGGGTTGTTGAGAGTACCTGACAGGCTCATTGACATGTTGTTAGATTGGGTGGTACTATCTGGAGTTGTACTATGGGGAACATCTTGCAGTTCACAGTTTAATATATGCTGCATAATCTCTCTTTTGCTTTTGTGATTTGCTCACCTTGTTAATTTTTAGTTATTAGTAATTTGATTTTAATCCTCAAGCTAACTGTTTAGTTATTTTTGTTAAAGGTGTGTAGATGTTCTACTCTTCCTCAGAGTGTTAGTCTGGTCCGATCAGCCAGTATTTTATTCCCCTTTTTTTGCTGCATGGGAGGTCAGTTTTTGTTTGTTTGGTTAGTTTGAGGTTTTATGTTTAACCTTGATATTGTCTGCCTTGGGTTAGTCTCTTCCTTTGACCTCCTTTAAGGGCCCTGTAATTATTGTTTGGATTTTTGTTACTTTGAATTCAATTCAGTTTATTTATATAGCACCAATTTACAACACCTGTCATCTCAAGGCACTTTACTATTCAACCAGATCATAAAGTCAAATTGATTCAAAGTTTTCTATCTAATGAAAACCAGTTGATTGCATCGACTTATTGACTGGAAGGCAATCCCTCCAGGAGAAACAGACTCAGTGAAAGCGGCCATCTGCCGAGGCTGACTGGGGTTCAAGGAAACAGAGGCAGAGATACAAAAAGCAGCTGTAAAAGGCGGCCCCGTCCAGGAAACACACAGCCAGGCCGACGAGCTCCGAGCCAGCTCCCATGNCAAAGGCAATCCCTCACACTAAGCATGCTTGTAGCGACAGTGGAGAGGAAAAACTCCCTTTTAACAGGAAGAAACCTCCAGCAGAACCAGGCTCAGAGTGAGCGGCCATCTGCTGAGGCCGACTGGGGTTCAAGGAGACAGAAGCAGAGATACAAAAAGCAGCTGTAAAAGGCGGAAACACACAGCCAGGCAGACGAGCTCCGAGATGCTCCCATGTCAGAGGATGAAGAGATCACATCCAGCCAGTCACAGTCAGAGAAACAGGACTACACTGAAAACAGGCTGATCTCGAATATCTATTAACAAAGGTGTTGATGGCAGCAGCACAGCTGATATTTCTCTTTAGGATGGAGTCACAGCCAAACAGGAACAGCTACAGATGAGGCAAAGCAAAGCAGAGAGAGGATAAGGATAGAGATTGAACTAACAGATTCTGCACAATGAGAGAATAGAGATAGAATGAAGCAGCATGACGAAATAAACCTTTGGGGAAAATAAAACCCATTTTTCATGCTCATGCTTGACCGGCTCGGTTCGTCACACAAGCCAAAAAAGTGGCACTGACTTAATAGCTAAGAAGTGTTGTGCATTGAAATGGTTTTGTGCCTGATGATATTTAATCAAATACCTTTTGGAATATCATTAGTTGTATTTGACGTGGCTGTGATTGTCTTTCTGAGGGAACAATTAGGGGTTCCAAAAGGTCCATCTTGAATTTTTAGCTTTTAAAAAAATGTATCTAGTAGATTCGGTGGGACTCGTTTAAAGGACATTTGGGTCTTATTTTGGCAAATATTATGAGCATATCAGGGAACACATAAGTGTTAATATTCTAGTAGTGTGAAACTCTTATGGGCTCAGACTGGAAGCGGTGTCTGCAGGGATTTCCTCTAGTCCTGCATTCACTGCTCTGCATTTCAGAAGCATTGTTTACACCTGAACCACTTCATCAAATAGGAGGAGCTTCAGCTATGTGAAGCTGACACCCCACTGATTAGGAAAAAACAACTCAGCAAATAGACTGAATGGTTATTGCTTATTGCAGATTTGTGCATTTTTAATGGTAATTTGTAAAAAAAAAAAAAAAAAGACAATTTGTGCTACTTTTGCTTCCCAGAAATTAAATATTGTTGTTTTTTTTTTTTTAGATCATCCAGAGGTCAACTATCCCCCCATTAAGCTTAGAATGTAATCAAATTATCAGCTGTTTCAGTGCTAATTGATTTTTGCAGGTGAACTGTCATTTGTGTTGATTTTACTTTCTTGTAAATCTTCCCCTGCAGAGAGGACTGATGCTGGGCAGTGGGCAGTGACTCTGTGCTGGAGGTAAGGGAGGATAATGAACAGTCCTCCAAGGACTAAATTGAAACAGGATTTTAAAGCCACCTAAAAACCAACTGAGAGCAATCCTCATTTCTACCTTTGTTAACGCCGTGTCGTGATTTCACAGGAAAGCTTAGCTCATTTCAACTTCAGCAATCACCACTCGGCTCTCTCCATGTGGTGCTGTTGTTTGACAACACCTCAGCTCTACGTATCTAGTAGCATGAGGTGAGATCAGAGCTGTGAAAGCTGTCATTGCGTGGATTTCTCTGCACAGTTTGCAGGAATTCTACGTGAATCCACCACACTCAGACACCACGGTCAACCACATCTTATTCTGTCGGGTCTCGGGGCTAGCAGCTTCAGTAGAGAGGCCCAAACGTTCCTCTCTCCAGCCACTTGGGCCAGCTCCTCCGGGGGAATCCCAAGGTGCTCCCAGGCCAGCTGAGAAACATAGTCCCTCCAGCGTGTCCTGGGTCTCCCCCTGGGCCTCCTCCCGGTTGGATGTGCCTGGAACACCTCACCATGGAGACAGCCAGGAGGCATCATAATCAGATGCCCAAGCCACCTTAACTGGCTCCTCTGGATGTGGAGGAGCAGCGGCTCTACTCTGAGTCCTCCCTGGATGACTGAGCTCCTCCCCCGGATCTCTAAGGGAGAGCCCAGACACACTATGGAGAAAACTTATTTCAGCCATCTGGGTATCTGGGATCTCATTCTTTCGGTCGTGACCCAAAGCTCATGACCATAGATGAGGGTAGGAACGTCGATCGACCGGTAAATAGAGAGCTTTGCTTTTTGGCTCAGCTCTCTCTTCACCACAACAGGCCGGTACAGTGCACGCTTCAGAGCAGACGCAGCACCAATCCGCCTATCGATCTCCCACTTAATTCAGACTGCCAGCTTCTTGTAGAAGCTGGCAGTCTTTATAAACACCAGCTTAAAACATGTCAACATTAGGTGAGTCCTTGTCCTTGCTATTAGCCTCTGGTCATATCTCTTGGTATACACAACAGTAGAAATTGGGAAATAATCAGAAATCATAAAAAATGCTAGTTGTTTTTCTTAAAATTCTTTCTCTATCTTTTCTGTTCCTGAAAGCCGAGGTGTCTCCAAAGTTCAAGAAAGTTTGGCCTGGATCTGTAGCTGGATGGCATAGTCTGGAGGCCAGCTGTGTCCTGTGTTGGTGTTCTCTCTTGGGTCCAAGCCTAGGGGATGTGTTGGAATAGTGGTTAGAGCAGTGGGCTTGTACTCTGAGAAGGTTGCAAGTACCCGGTTTGATCCCCACAGCCTGCACTCTGGGTTCCTGAGCAAGACCATTAACCACCACACAATGGTAGCCCACTGCTCCCCAAGGGGATGGATTAAATGCAGAGGTAAATTTCTCTGGAGTGAGGTCAATAAAGTTAAATTATTTAATTAAAGCCTCCAAGTTATGCTTGTAGACTTAGAGAAAATGTTATGGACAGTCTATTTCGCATCAGTCTGGTTCCGAAATATCCAGTGGGACACTTAATTTGAGCAGGCTGTGGTTCCAGAGTGGTTCCTTGGCCACATTGTCTCTGGTTCTGGCCGGCTCATTGAAGCGGTTTCTCCTCCACTGTGGATCCCCACCACACAAAGCACAGCATGGGGGGCATCACATACCCCTGTGCTGTGTCTCTGTGGGGTGTTTTCCTGAAGAGGTTGAGAAACTAAGGTTTGGAAAGAAAACCGGCCTGGCCATTGGTTCCTATTGTCCAATATTAACATGGCGGCTTATGGCATCACAGGAGCCACATAGAGATATCCCTTTTTCCTTCTGCTCAGCAGAGTGCGCCACTTACTGGATGGGAGGAATCAAACTTTTAGCTTTTTTATTAAAGTTATTTAATGTAATTTCCAGTCCTTCAGTAAATGTTAAGTTTGACTTAACACATAGAAACTAAGCTTTTCTTTTCATTGATGCTAAATTTCAAACTCAAGCCATCAGACAAACTCTTCAGCAAGTTAAAACCTTTTTATATAAACCTTTTTTTTTACCCAAATAAAACCCCTTTTCCTAGAGGGACTTGTCAGCAACGCCATATGCATGAATAAAGATTTCTCTTAATGTACCGGTCCCTCCAGCAACAGCTAAAATAGGGAAACCACTCAGGAGCTGCTGCAGAGTTTCTTTAACAACATTTGCTTTTATACCTGAGACAAATTATTCGTGTGGGAAAAAAGATTGGGAGGGGGGCAACAGAAGTTGGTTTGAAAAACTTAAAGCCCCACATTTCCACTCTGGCAGTAACGACTGAAAAGTTTTAAAAGGGAAAGTTTGATGTTCCAACATAAAAAGCAGTACTGCTCAGACACCTGGGGAGCTTGTTCTCTTCACATGTTTCTGTGAACTCAGAAAAGGCCTTTTAAGAAGCTTGTATAATTGATTCCACCCAAACGTAACCAAAGGCAATCACCTACCTCACCGAAAAGAGCAGTTTTTTCTTTTCTTTTGGTCAAATTCTTTATTCCCTGCCATCTCTTTTTTATTCCTTTATTTTAATCCAGCCTTCACATGCGGGTTTGATAAACTGAAGAGAGGCGAAGCTGCATAAACATTGGTCTGAATAGGTGATTGATGGATCAATTTGGGCCTTTCGTTTCCCAGCCCTGGCAGTAGCGTTCCCATGGATTACTCCACCTATGGACGCCAGCCAGAATAAAGTACTTAAAATGAGCATCTCTTCTGGAAGATGGCCAGCAGAGCAGAAACTAAACAGATGGTTCAATTTTAGTTTCATATGCATATTAATGGCATTGCTACAATGCATTTCAATTGAGAAATCCTGTTAATGTTTTGATTTAAAAAGCAATTAGGGCGTTTGATTATCTTGTGCCACAGCAATAAGGTGCTGCTCCACCACTGAGATAGTAGATTGATTCTTGAACTGAAGATTGGATTTGGCCTCCAGACTGATGGTGTCTGGGACATGATGGAAGTCAGTAAGGTTAAAGGATAAAAGCGGAGAAATGAAGATGGTCGTTTTTGCATTAGAATGGATTCTGTGGGCTCAGGTGGAGGAGGCTGAATATTTCTGAGAATATATGAGGTGGTCAGACTGAAGGGTTATTTTAGAGGGTCTATTAAGTTCCTTTACTGATAACAGAAATCCAGTTCATGGAGTCACATTATCCAGATATGCATGGCAGTACCTGTATAGGAGTACTGGTCCAGGATCAGTGGTTTTCATGTTCTAGCTCTCTGTGGGCTTCATATCCGTCAAAGGAAGAATTGTCAAAGTTATATGTGATGGTTTGATTTTTCATGTTTTCACATTTTCAGAAACAGTAACCCAGATATCTCTGCTGAAATGACAAAAACAGCCCTAAACAAATACTGACTAATTTCACAAACCTATTCCATCTATGTTTTTTTTCTGTAGTCTTCAAATTAATCTTTCAGCTAGCCAGTAAATGCAGTGTGTTTCATGTTTAATTACTCGCAGTGCATTATTAATTTTTATTTAAACTAATAAATTGTATACATCAATGTCTCATAGTGATGTCTTCATGTCCTAGGAATTATTCTAACATGAACATTTGTTGCATTCCTGCTGTTGTGCCCAAAACCATCTGCTTGGAATCCTCCACATGTTTAATGGAGGTTCTGCAAGAAGGAGACGGTGTGAGCTGTTATTTATTTTCAGTTGGTATGTTTACTGCTCCACCTACACTGCGTGCATTTTCACATATTAGATCTGGGTGGACTGGTCCTGGAATAACAGTCAGTTAGATGGTGAAACCTGTTAAGTTTGGCATTGAAAAGGTAGATAACTCAGAAATGGAAGTAAATGGGTTTATGGTCTTATGCTGTGCATAAACTGTGTGATATTTTCAATTGTTACACACAGCTACAGCTCAAATTGTACGATGAAATCGGAGGGTTTAAAAGTTCACAGCTGTATGTATTCACACTGTGCGGCCCGACGCTCTGATGCGATCTGCCTGCTCACACTGCATGTCCAAAAACCACCCGTCACAATCAGCGGCAAGAGATGGTGCTGGTAGGACTCTTCAATTTGTAAGAGGAAGAAGAACTCTGTTGTTTGCACATGTGCAGTGCTCAAGGTTCTGGTAAATCAACTCGTGGCTCTGCTTCAACAGCAGGATCTGTCCACGAACACCTCACGACGCCCGACTGAAATTCAAACATGTTTGATTCCTGTTCGGGAGGGGGTCATGAGAGGCTGATTGCCCCTCGTTACCCCTGTATAATACACGATGCAGGATACACGATGAGGCTGAAACTCTGCCCGGCTTTAGTCAGTAGTATTTTACAAACCAGAACTTATTTTTCTTTTGAAAATACAAAATAAATACAAAATACAACAGGCTAAGTGTATACAAAATAGTGTTAAACATTGTACTATTAGTTTGAACTAGTGTTGCACCGATACCGATACCAGTATCGGACGGGGCCCCGATACTGCCCTAAAATGGTGGTATCGGTATCGGCGAGTACCAACAAATAGGGCACCGATACCATTTTGAGAGCCATAAGTTTATTCAACTATTGTCACCCACTCCTGGTAGGCAATAAAAAGTTCTACTGCATTCACTTTGTATTAAAGGAATAATACACCCAAAACATGATTAGCCTTCATTTTCTACTCACCCCCATGCTGAACAACACTCTGGAGTACTTTTTTGATATCTCAAATGCATCTGGAGATCTGGGAGGCTTCTTGCTGTCTGCTGACATTCAAATAATGGAGGTCTATGGTGCCCGAGGCAGAAAGGTCCATAAAAGTCCACAAAAAACGTGTCAATATTCCTCCATACTGCTCGTCCAATGTATTCCAAGTGTCCTGAGTGGGTAGCGTCCATAATTTACTCAAAACGAAGTCATTTAGAATGTTTTTAGAGCATAAACAGTAGTGTATAGGATTTCCTGAAAGCGCGCGCCTGCGAGTTCACGAGTCTACGGAAACCGCGGCAGACCAACCCAGATGAAAGTGCGCATTCAGCTCGGGAAAGAACTCATGCTCTTCCTCAACACTGAAGTCCTCAGACATTTTTTTTTCGTTGTTTCTTTCTTTGCACAGGTAAACAGCACATTTCTTCTTCTACGCTTGCATTATTGGCAGAGCAGACGCTGAATGCGCACTTTCATCTTTTTTTTTTCCATGGTGCTTGGGCAAAATCTGCTCAACATTACCCGTCATAATTCAGATACAGGGCGTATATAGGTTAACCCATCAGGATTGGTCATTGTTGCTTGAAACTTTATATGGCTGACTTACTTTAGTGATGTAGCAGATAAACTGGATATTGAATAAAGTATTGTGCTGCATGATTGGGTTTATTTTCAGTCTCATATTTAACTTTATGATGTGCAAATAATGGGAGCTCCTCAGTGAGTTAATGATGTCAGAGAGCAGAGCTGTCATATTACAAGCCTTGACTTAATGTACATTTTCTGATAAGGCACAGATATATAGGCTTTATAAAAGACCTAGTCAAAATACACATAACCAGTGACAAAAAGAGGCGAATGTGCTAGAAGATACAATAAGCAATCTGCCTTTATATTTTCAATCAGCAGGCAAACCAAGACTCTTACGTGTATAAATGCTGCCTCCCAGTTACTACTACTGTTTGATGCAACCAGGTCGTGAAAAATTAACCACTTTGTTGAACTTTCTGAAGATCCAGAGAGAATACTTTATGTGAACATTTTCAGTGCCTGTCTTTATATTATCATCCATCCGTCTTAAAGATTCACCAGCTTAAACGGAAATGTCAATATGTTTTAGGCAAGATGTCCTTCGGGGGGGACTAGGGTTTCAAGAAGACAGAAGCGGAAATACAAAAGGAACATTAAAGCAATGATCCATAAATACTTTCTAAGGAAAAAAAAACAACACAATAGTAAACAAGCTCCATAGGCAGCTCCGTCTATGAAAGATACAGTTAAGCAGATGATCTATGTTGCAGTTTTTGTCAGAAGGGACAAAAGAGAGCATAAACAGTCACAGTAAAGGCTGACCCATAGCTATGTTTAGGAGAGAAACAGGACTAAACAGTGGAAAACAGACCAGACTCCATCCTCTGTAGTTGAAGTCATTGATGGTAGCCATTGCAGTGTTACAACGAAAAAGGAACTGACAAGATGAAGCTGCTATGACAGGAAAAATAGGACAAAATTGAAAAAAATAAAAAAACTAATGATGCAGAACTGAGGAAATTAAGCAGAACGAAGCAGAGGTTGGAAGAGGGGTCCTCATTAGAGACTGACACGGGAGTGGATTTTCACTCCTGTCCCGTCTCACTCCCACAGAAAAAAATTGTGTCCCGTCCCGATCCCGGGCCAGAGTAGAAATCTAAATCCTGTCCCGTCCCACTCCTGGTGAAATTACTCCCACTCCCATACCGCTCCCATTCAGAATGACTCCCGCTCCTGCACCACTCCCATTCCTGTTGTTTTTGAGCACGGGTGTAAAACTCAGAGCAGAAGCACTGTTGGTTTTTGGGTCGTGCAGTTTTTTTGACTCGCAGTATAGTGTAGGCTTCAAGGAAAAAAACGACAAAATGGCGGCGCCGCGCCAGTACTGGATTTTTTTTCTTTCTATTTTATTTTATTTTTTGTTATTTTTTAGTTAGTATTGGTTTGCTCCCGCTCCCGTCTGCTCCCGTTAATGTTTAATCCTGTACCGTCCCAATCACGTGATCGTTACTAATACTGACTCCCAACCCACGCAAATCCCACGGGAATCTCGTGGGATTCCCGTGGGATTCCCGAAAAAATGTCAGACTCTAGTCCCCATGTCCTCCAGCAGTCTAAGCCTATAGCAGCATAACTACCGTATATAGATAGCTTAGGATAATGTGAGTCACTCTAACCATTAGATTATCAAAGAGGAAATTTTAAGCATAATCATAAAATTAGACAGGGTGTCTGCCTCACAGATTAAATGTGGTAATTGGTTCCACAGGAGAGGAGCCTGATAACTAAAATATCTGCCTCCCATTCTACTTTTAGAAATTCTAGGAACCACTAGTGCAACTCGTGAGAGCAAAGTGCTCTGTTAGGAATATATGGAAGAGTGCGATCCGTTACCCTCAGCTTCTTGTTTAATGCCATCTAGCATCTGCCATGGAGAACAAACCTATTAATGAGGTAAAGAAAAGAAAGAGGAACAGGTTGCTGAAGTCCATGTTTTTCTTAAAGCCCAGAATACTGCATTAAGTCAAAAATAAACAAGTCAATGCATCAGAATATGAATATAAGGGGAAAAAAACATTCTATCTTGTACTAGTTTACGTTTGCTGTCTCCCCTTCAAGATCATGTAAATGAAGTAAGAGGCTGTTTCCTTTTCAAGGCATGTATTAGTTTAAGTGCTTCTAACAGGAAACAGTATTCATCCTTATGAAGAGAAATAGAGGGAAGTGATGTTAAAAAAGCTGATCCTATCTTCTATGCCTGCTCTGTCATTATCTCAGGTGTGAAATCTCTTCCTGCTCACACTGGAAAACCAAGCAGCGTGTTCAGCTGTGAAATTGTATCTTTTCTGCTCCCCCTGCTCTCCTCCTGTAGCGCCTTTCTCTGCACCACGCTGCAAATAATTCTCTGGTTTCAAAAACAAAGTGCTACTTTCTTGAAGTTGAAGGCTTTCTGCCCTACACCTGTATAATCAGGAGCCTTTTTTCCCTGCGTGACTCTCCTGTAAGCTAACACTGAAGGGCTCAAACGCGCTGACACAGAGCCAGTTCAACTGCTGCCAGAGTCGAGACAGCTGACTTCTCACTTTGTTAGGTGAATGATGCTCTATCATTTTGTGAGAGCTCTCAGGGGAAATGAATCTCACATAGCATCGAAAAGCTCCATCAAGGTCCATTTAAAGCAGGACGTGATGAAGCCATGAAAAAATATGGGTGTGTGTTATACTACAATTTAGAGGAGACTCTTAATGGATTCTGTCTAATGCTTCTTCTCTACACAGACCACCGATAATAAGAATCGCCAAAATGCTCAACTTTCAGATTTGCAAGGAAACTTTAAAATTCACTATTTTTTATGTCCAAATTGTAACAACTAATGTGTGTTACAACACAGATGGGATAGATAGGTGGAATTAAGCTGCTATAGGTATAGAATGCTGGAAGGCATAGCGACCACTTTTCATTATTCTGATTCATTCTATCTCTATTCTCCAATTATGAAGAATAATCTTTTTATTTCTGTATTTCTTTTCTCTGTTGACATGAGTTCTTCCTTGTCAGACGTTTTTTCTACCTCTGAACTGTATAGGAGTGTCTCTGAGTTTGATGAAGATTATCCATCTGACATCTTAACGTTAGTAAGTGAAATCTGTTTGTGTGTGGTGTGCTGTGTGCCACACGCTGTGGGACCAGATCCCTTATATTTATGAGTCTTTATCGTCATCTGTCAGGTCTTTAGGGTTTGAAAATAAACTGACAACATTTTAAAATCTTGCCATTTGAACCAAGCATTAGAATACCACACAGACGTTGGGAATCGGTTAAAACAGATAAGGATATGCTGAAAACGTCTGAAATTCAGATATCATTACATTTTCACTTGTTACTCTTCTTCACAGTTTGTGGTGTTTTCCATAGAGGTATGAAAAAGAGAACCTCATTGGTGGGATAAACCATGGTTGACACCAACTAGTAGCCAAGACGAAGGTAACTTCGACAGACTGATGTAGTAGATAAAAATAGGTTCCATTTTAAAAATGCCATGCCACATATATGTCACAAATCCCAGTCCAAATTGGTAGTTTATATCTAGCAGTGCTGAGTTTTTTACCCTCTGTTTCCCCCTTGTGCTTGTTTTCCTTTCCCCCTCGCTTCCTCCTAGTTGGTCTTGCCCACACCTGCTCCCAATCTGCTGATTAGCCTGTCTTGGTTTCCCAATAAATACACCACCTCTGCAGTCACTCAGTGCTGGTTTGTTGTTCTCTCATCTCTGGCTTCCCTTGTGAGTTTTCCCTGATGTAATCTAATTTTTGGTTGTGTCACAGTCTTGGTTCTGTTAAGTTTTCTTTCGAGTATTTGGTTTCACTTTGATCCATGGTTTTCTTCGTTTGCTAGTTTTATTGGTTTAATTCCCATTTTGTTGTGTTTTCTGGATATATTTGGGTTCTTAGGTTTTTCTTGGTTTTCCTCTGTTGCCCGCTTGTGTTAGTCTCCTTTTCCCTAGCTCCCTTCTAGAATCCTCTGTTCACACCTGCTCCCAATCAGCTCATTAGTCCTGTCGTTGTTCAGCCTCCCATATATACTCTCCCTGTGCAGCTATTCAGTGCTGGTTCTTCATCTTTGCCTGGCTCCTCATGCATGTTTTCCCTAATGTCGCCATGCTTGTGGTTTTTCTCTACTTTTGGGTTTTTTTCCTTCCTGCCTCTGCTGCTTGTGAGTAATTTTATTAAATCTTCAAGAACTCACCTCTGCCTCCTCATCTCTGCATTTGGGTCCTCAAAATGTCAACAAAACCTGACAGGTTCTCAGTATTTTGGATTTTACCTCAGTTCCCTTATTAAATTTGCAAGACTCACCTCTGCCTCCTGTTCTCTGCATTTGGGTCCCTCATATGATGGCATCTGAGTTGGTTAGAATCTGGTTATGACACCTAAGACTGAACACCTAAGAATTAACAATACATTTAAATAGAAATAACTGCAATATTTAGGAATTTGGGGCCACATTTTTAGCAGCACAAAACTTTCCCCACAAACTACAGATGACTTAAAAAAATAGTAAGAAACAATGGAGAATAAATAAAAAAATCTGAAAGGAAATAACAAACTTAGTACAATTTAACAGAGAGTCTGAAAATGGAGGAATCTGTGATGATTTGTATTATTGATGGTTTGTAAACATTAATTGGTTGATTCAGATCCCTCACATCTTGATGTCCAATTTTACTTAATTATTTATTATTTATTATATATTAATGGGAGTCTTACAGTACATTCGCTGAAACCACATCAATGCCCTTTAGTGTTAGTATGAAACAGCTGAGTAATTGATTCTTTTTTTTTCTCCTTTTTTTTCAAATTTCATTTTTCCAGATCACATTTTCTTCACCCCTGGGGTGAACTTTCATTTACAAAAGAGCTCTTTGCTTCAAACATTAATGAAATATAATTCACTCCGTACATCTGGGTCATTGCAGCTTTTAACTTTTGTACGTTCTTTCACCCCAACAGGTTCTGTTGCAGTACTGGACTTTGTTTTAAGATGAATACAGTATGTAGACCTAAGGAGGAAATTATATGCAAGCTTTAAAAAGAAAACTGATATGTGCACTGAAATATTAAGCAGCAAACCCCCCCCGAAAAACCCCAGATAAAGCGAGTGAGTAAAATGATAAACAGAGAGGTGAAACTTCACTTTTATGGCTGAACAGAGGCATGTAAAGGGATTTAGAACTCAGCTCTGTTCTAGCCCATTACATGACTGAGGCCATTGTAGAAATTCAGTTGTTATATAGAAGCACTGCTTTGCCAATAACAATACATTTGGAAGCCATTCAACAGGCAATATGAGCTCCATACCTTTTTTATTACGGTACACATTTTCCCTTTGTGCAGCCTTAAGTTAAGTGAGGCTGACAGCAGGAACGCCTGAAGAATAATTTAACAGCACTGCTGGGAGAGCCAGGGAAGAGACAAAGCCCTCCAATCGCATCTCTGAGGACCCTGCAGCAATCCGCCGTTCTCTTCCCGCCACCGCCATTACTGACACTATTGATTATGGCCCTGGGAGTGATGATGGCATTCGGCTCTCCTCCTCCAGCGGAAGCCACAATCATGCCGCCGTGTTGCCCAAATGATAGACTGTCTGGGAAATGAAAGAGGAGGTGAGAGCTGTGGAGAGAGAGATAAGGGTGATTGAGAGAGATAGGAGAGGCAGACGGCGGCGATGGGAGCCCAGGAGGGGAGGGCATTAATAGGGCCTCCTGAGTTTTTCACAGTGGCTGAGGAATGTAATGCCTCTGTCGCTGCTGTTAAAATACTGGCCTCTTGTGTCAGAATTGTGTTTGAGGCAGCGGGGCCATGGTGGAAACATGAAAATGGCGTAATTACCTCTTTGCCTGTTGGAATCGTTAACAAGGGAGCCTGGCGTTTTCACATGGTCTCAGATGTGCAGAGCGAAGGACAATACAGCAGTTTCCTAAGGAAGAATCGATGAAGAGGGGCAACCTGCACATTTAGAGAAGATTTTTAAAAATCTGGAAGAATATGATGTGGAATTGCTGCATAACCAGGGCTGTAAGTTCTCCTCTGTGAGAACGACACATGCTCACACAGCAGGTGGCGTCTTGATTTAATTAGCACAGCCAAGCTCCAATTAGCTAAGAGAGAAAATCAGATGGTGGCTTTCATCCCAGCATTGAGTTTATTGGCCCAGAAAGACTGTATCCCGCACCATCTTCTCACTGTACTACCAATATAATTTATTTATCTAATGTAGACCGTAGCTGGAAGTAAAAAGCAAAAAGATGCAGTTTTCATAAACTTAAATCTTAAAAGTTTTATTTAATGTTGCATTATAATTCTAAACTCGGAATCCATATTCCATGCAACCAACAGCCTCCAGGAGCAACTTCAATAATTGATGAATAGAATCCACCTGTTAAGTATTATAAGGCCTCCGAGGTTTTTTAGATAAATAAAGAAAAGGGCAAAAGGGAAAAAAACTGCATCATGAAGATCAATGAACCAAAGA
>NW_015150637.1:747366-751005 GCF_000732505.1 Cyprinodon variegatus | reverse complement strand
TCCATCCATCCATCCATCCATCCATCCATCCATCCATCCATCCATCCATCCATGAAATTGAATTGAAAGTTGCTGCTGAAAGATTTAAATACATTAAATTTGGGTTTTTAATGAACAATTTCCCAACTATTTGCAGTTGTAATAGCAGGAATTGTTGAAGTAGGCTGAGTCTAAATATACACCAAGGATTTATTTTTAGTGAACACGTTTAGTAAAATCCTAGCATGAGAAGGACATGCATAACTCCATGCAGAAAAACCCAGGCCAGGATATCCAGACCAACAGAGCTGCAACAGAGCATTTTGTTTTTAAATCTGGATTTAGACTCAGATCTGCAGACTCGCAGCAGCAGAACGAACAGTGAAGACAGGCGGACTTTCAGACTGGGGTCCGTACAGCTTGGAGCATCACACTCTTCTCAGGAGAGGTTTGAGTGACAGCTCAGTGTGCGGTCGAGTAGGCTTGGAGTCATGCTGGCATAAGCACACTGAGGAGAACTCAATATGACTTCCAGTTAAATTGGAAATTTCAAGGTTTCTGCACCAGATTTAGTTGCAAACACACCCAAACCGGACGTGTGTGTGGATGTGTGTGTTCTTGCATGTGTGGAGGTGTGTGCTTGTGTGAGTGTGTATATGACGATAGCTCTCACTAATTGAATTCTGGGCCCCTGCCACAGCGAGACAGTGCTTATAGTTTGTGTAGCTGCTCTGTGTATCGTTATAAATCAGGAAGGCGTGTAATTGCTGTTTTGACACAGATGTCATGACTCTGACTTTGTATGATTTCCTTCATCCACCTCAGTTTGTTTATATATTCATGTGCTAAAGCTTACTATATAGAACTAATGACATGCAGAAAAGCACATTTTGAAAGGACAGATGTTGGAACTATGAGCACAATGGTTCTCTGTAAATTATGGGCAGTCATTTATTATTGTTATTGTTCATTATTAACCCAGGTTGAATCTTATATGTAATTAAAAAGATTGCGTTGTAAAATATTGCAATATACATTTAATATGGCCAATCAAATCTTAAATATATTTATTCTTAAATGTATTTTATTTTGGACTAACAAACTGTTGCTGTGACATTGTATTTTATGTTTTACATCATAAAAAAATCCTGCAAACACAAGAGAGTGTTGTTGAAAGCTTGTTTATAAGTCAACATTTGCAGTGACTTTGTTCTCACAAATAAATGTTTGTGTGGAGGGTGTTTTGATGTACAGATGAGGTTTTCCTGAGCTACATATCTATTAAACATTACACTATATCTTTCTTGTTACTGTATCACGATATATTGGGATTGCATTCAAGTCAATAAGTCGATGCAATCAACTGGTTTTCCTTAGACAGAAAACTTTGAATCAATTTGACTGGATGATCTGGTGAACTGTAAAGTGCCTTGAGATGACTTGTGTTTTGAATTGGTGCTATAGAAATAAACTGAATTGAATTGATATTGCGATAAATCGTATCCGGACATATGGATTGTTATGCGAATGGTATGATCAAATCAGTCTTACTGTAAATGAATGCATTCCTCTTAAGTCTTTTTGTATTTTATTTGATAAGATAATGCAATATATTTTATTGTGATTTTATGTGATAAACAAAAAGCAGTAAGATTAAATTATTAAATGATTAATAAAACATTTACCGGTAGATTTTTTTTCTGGAAGACTAGAAATCTCAGACTTTCCCAACTATGATAAAAAATTCAGGGAAACTGTTTGTGATTTGTGATGTTTGAATTTCCTGTTACAATATAAACACAAATTAGTAAAATCTCTGAAAAGTCCTGCATCAGCTAAATGTAAAATCCTCTGTTGTTTTTCAACCTAGTCGCTATGAAGTAGAAAAAAAAAAAACTTAGGAGATACAGCGCTGGTCATCCAAAGTCTTAGAACCACTGCTCTAGATGGAAGAAGGTTTTGGGAGACATACCCCCCAAACATTATAAGAAATTAAAACCAGGTAAGATGTTGTTGTTTCGCTTTTTGTTGGCCTGTTCCAGAGGATACCAATGTGATCTTTAAAGGTATAGAGGACAATTTTTATTTCCGGATGGATCATCTAAATAAGTGGTCCTCCAAATTGTCAATCATTCTGGTGATATGTTTACGTAAGGTCGTCCTACGTGCTCATCCTGTTAGCTATTTTTTTCTTTGCATGCGCACTTTCAGGCGTATATCTGTAGTGAGCTACGGTTTCAGACAGTCATTGAAGCTCAGCTTTCTCACCAAGGTTCTTTGAAAATGGCAGAGGGTCATAAGAGAAATAATGCTACAATGTGTATGAGAAGAAAACCAAGGCCTCAGAAGAGGCAGATATATCCCAGAATGCTTTGCACAGAGAGCTCTCCTCACAAAGCATTATGGGATTTAGTGTCACAGCGGCCCGGTGTCGCCATAGGCTGTCGCTACCCAACAGCAACGACTAATAACAAAGATGGTGCAGGCACCAGATGGTGAGTTACTGTATGTGTCCAACGGAGCAAAAAGTAGTGATCATCTGTCCGAACGGTCAGTTAACTGAGTTCACTATAAAGTCCACTATTTAGTCCCCGCTCTATATAGTGATTGAGGGATTTAGGTGTTAGAGCGGAAGTTTGGACACAGTAAGCTTGTATGAGCTATAAGAAGAGCAACTTTAAACAGAGCGTGCACGAGGAGAAATTGGAATGTGCACGCTCTTTCATGCGTTTAATAGGCATTCCCTCTCAGGAGCGGGTACAGGGTTGTGCATGTGTATTTTTTTTAAGTGGTGAGGGTGGGTCTTTTAAAGAATCTGCAAAAAATCCTCCACAAGACCTTTAAGGTTGTGATATGATGAGAAGCTAAAAGATCATACAGTAATACACCAGATTCATATAATATGATGCCCCACAGAAGAAAAGCCGATGAATCACTGGTGGACAGTTAATGATGCCTGTATTATCCTCTGTGAATGTTTGGACTTCTTGCATGTAAACTTTATTCTTGTATTTAGATAGACTCAGTTCTTCTCCCCACAGCAGCAGGACCAGAGATGCTCATCAAAGAGGCAGATGAAAGGCGGACCGCTCCGATCCAAACACCAGCATATGGCAGCAGAGCTTCCTGGCTGCAGCGGCGCTGAGGGCCGAGCAGATGGAGGGCAGTCTGCAAAGGCAGGATCGGCAGGGATGGGCGGCTGAAGCCTCTCCTGTTTTATATGTGCATTTTCATACACATCTGCCACACTGAATTCACTGAGCTACCATGGCTTCCCAGATGCTCCCCTTTGGGAGTTCAACTTTCACATGAGTCAAGCTCTACAAGTACAACAAAGAAATATGGATCATTGATAATACATTTCTTTCTAGAAACAAGAGATGGGTTGATAAAAGCAACTAAAATGTGAGCAGGGCATATAGATACTTTTTGACCGTTTTGCAGATAAAGTTATAGAAAATGTCACATAATTATCAGAGAGAAAACGATACCACAGATTTACTGATATAACAGTGTCTGGATAGAAAACTAGGTATTTAAATGCCATAGCTACAACTTTTTAATCAAAATAACTATTTCTTAAAACAGAAATTCTATAGTGGTGGAGAATAAGATATACATTTTACAGAAAAGAACATATACATAATTGTTTTATACATT
>NW_015150637.1:705171-745908 GCF_000732505.1 Cyprinodon variegatus | reverse complement strand
GTTACATTACTCCATCTGTAATAGAGGGACTATAGGACCAGTTTGATATAACACAATTTAATTCAATATATATAATTAGGGGGTCCTCGCTCCATTTCGCCATCAGTTTGGGGGTCCTTGTCCTGGAAAATGTTGAAGACCCATGCTTTAAGTAATGTTAGTATTGGGTCATTGCTGCTATATTTCAGCCTCAGCTGTACTGATTCTGTTGCAGTGCTGCATACATGCAGTAAACATGATGGTGTGGCAGGATTGTTCATCATGTCCACCCAGCCTGGCTTTAGAGGTGTATAATGTGAACGACTGCAGCTTATAAATCAAATCACTGTTCTCCTTTGTCCCTGCAGAGGTACAAGGAACCACTTTTAAAGATTTTTCTTTTACCTAGGTGAATTCATAATCTTTCTGGTTAAATGAGATTCAGTGAATTTGTAAAAGGGGCAGTGATTCCTTGGATAATGCTCATTAATGTGAATGATGGCCAGTGAGTGCTATTAAATGTCCATCTGACAGGAAGGGATGGGAGGAAATGGAAGATGTGATGAGATTAGATGAAGTGACAAATGGGCCGTTACAAGAGTGACGCTTACCGTGTAAAGTAGCTGATTGACAGAGACGGATCTGTCATATATCTCTGGTTTCCCATACATCAATGGGAGGGCGGCTTTGTCCTTCCTATCAGCTCCAGAGTCACAGGAGAACCCTTCAAGGATGTCATTCATCTTCTCTACAGCAGAAGTCTCAGAAGCATCAAATTTAAACTGTTAATCCACATAATGATGTGTGTTTGAAACTTTTTACATTTGAATAAAAATATTTAAGTTTTGTCAAATTCTTTCATTTCATTTGTTTTATTTCATTTTATCTGATAATCAAACTATATCATAATGGAGAACACTTTTTTTTAATTAAGATGAAATACAAAAACTACAAAAATAAATAAAAGAAGTATAAAAAGATTTAAGAGGTATGCATTCATTTACAGTAAGACTGATTTAATAATACCATATGTATCACAATCCATATGTCAGGATATGATTTATCGCAATACCAATTCAATTCAGTTTATTTCTATAGAGCCAATTCACAACACATGTCATCTCAAAGCACTTTCCAGTTCACCAGATCATACAGTCAAATTGATTCAAAGATTTCTATCTAAGGAAACCCGGTTCATTGCATCAACTCATTGACTCAAAGGCAATTCTTCATACTAAGCATGTTCGTAGCGACAGTGGAGAGGAAAAAGTCCCTTTTAACAGGATGAAACCTCCAGCAGAACCAGGCTCAGTGCGAGCGGCCATCTGCTGAGGCCGACTGGGGTTCAAGGAGAAAGAAGCAGAGATACAAAAAACAGCTGTAAAAGTCGCACAAATGGCAAAAGAATGCTCATGGGGCCTTATTGTTAATATTTTTTATTTTCAAACGTAGAGTAATATGGGACCTTTAGATGATTTTTCAGGTCAATATACAGCAATTGGTGCAGACTAACGGTTTTTGTTGACACGAATTTAAAAGTAGTGTAGTTTAATATGGCTAACTGACCAAGCTAATAGAGGCTAACCTGTTAGCTACTGAGCACAGCTAGCCACAGCGCTACCCAGCTCTCCCCCTTCATATCATGGTCTAACAGTTACTTTGTTTACCATAAACAGATTTATTTTCAGTTTTGTTATCGATCAGGTAAAACTTAATAGGTCATTAAACACCACAGATGCTGCCAACTCGGCACGCTGATGCTGTGTAATGTTATTATCATTGTCTTGGAAACCACAATGTTTTACATCATGTGGCAACGTTCAGCCAATCATGTAGCAATGTTCAGCCAATCATGTGGCGTGACGTCACTGACATGAAGCAGGACCCGAGCAGATCTGTTCCTACACCACAAAAAACACATTTAAAATTTAACTATGGTTTTGGTTTTCTGATTGGAGTGAATGGATTTGGCTTTGTCTTTACTAGTAAATCCATGGCTTCTCATTCTGATATAAAGGTTCTGCTATCAGATAAAAAAACACGGAGGGAGGCTGTTTCATTTTGTGACCGCGCAGTGCTGTCAAAAACTCCAAACAGGTGTTGTGCTCCTAGAGGCAGAGAGTCACAGAGCACTGCTTTAAAAGCCAACAAAACAATACAGAAATATTCAACAGATTAAGAATAAAAGAAATATGACAAAAAAAAAAGGTTTCGCTCTAATTTCTGTCTGTAGATGTAGAAGTGAAGAATACAAGCAATGGCGTAACGACACATCAATAGGCCCGTAAGCAACATTATCTGGGTGGGCCCCATATGAAGTACAACATGTGATAAATGTTCAGGAAACGGCGACAGTTCCATAAATCGGCCAAGAAGATACAATTATGCAATTCTCAGTAGTATAACAGGTAGTATAAACAGGTCAAAATGAGGCTCATTATTGTCAGTGATGAGATCCCTACAACAAGGATGGTCTCCTGGGGGTTCTCCTCCCACATCTAGATTAAATCATCCACCAACTCCTGGACATTACGTGGTTCAACGGGACATTGTTGGATGAATTGAGATGATGTCCCAGATGTGCTCAATTGGATTCAGGGAACCAGGCCTTCTACAGGCCATTTGCAGGGCTCTGACAGTTCTCCTCCTGCTTCTGCTACAACAAAGGCGGAGGTAGCAGTCCTGCTGTTGGGTTGCTGCCCTCCTGAGGCCTCCTCCTCCACCTCTCCTGATTTACTTGTGTGTCTCCTGCTAGCGCCTCCAGCCTCTGGACACTATGCTGACAGTCGCAGCAAACCTTCTTGCCACAGCTAGCATCGATGTGCCATCCTGCAGGCGCTGCACTACCTGAGCCCCTTGTGCTGCCACGATTGTGAAAGCATCACCAACATTCAAGAGTTATCAGCCAGTGTTCAGCCAGAAAGCATAGGTACTGAGAAGTGGTCTGTGGTCCCCAACTGCAGAACCACCATTTTATTGTTTTGTGAATAATTTCCACCTGCACTCTTTTCCATTTGCACAAGAGTATTTGAAATGAATTGTCAGTTAATGCTGCTTCCTAAGTGGACAGTTTGAATTCACAGAAGGTTTATTTAATTGAAGTTATATTTTGTTGTTTACATCTTCCCTTTATTTGTTTCAGGTTCACACTTTTCAGATTTTTATGTTAAAAAATATATAAAGCTTGTATTATCTTTCAAAATTACGCTCTACTTTGTTTTAGCTTCTGTTTTAAAATTCCCAAGAAGTCAGAATGATTTATACTTTAAAATTGCAAATTACATTTTAAAGTCAGTAATAAAATCCCTTTTGTAAGTGTCAGTGTTTTGTCAGTGTTAAACCAAATTTTATTTTTCATATGTAATCCTCCAATGAAAGGGCCTCTAATGCAAGTAGCGAAATCCTTAATACATTTTCTCCTCAAGCTTCTTTTCAGAAAGCATGACCATGAATTTATTCTGAATCTAAGCATATCATTTAACAGTACCAAACTACCGGATTTACTTGATTTTCGAAGTACTTAACTTCTTAGCATTAGTAATCCCATTAAGACTCCAGGCTGTGTTTGCTGCCTCTTGCTCAGCTGAGTCTGACTTTGCTCTTGGCATTTAGAGATAAAGGGTGCTGCATTACTACCTCTGTGGAGGGAAGCGTTTCATATGAAAAGGCTGGGATAAACACATCTGTGGCTGTTCTTATTTACATAGCGATCCATCTTTGATAGGAAGAGTGACCCTCTGTTTTGACCGGAAGGAGGGGAGAAGCTTCTCTATCAAACACAACAGTCCCTTTCCAAACACAGCCAATTAGGATGACGAATGACTCGAGCATCGCCTGGCGTCCCGCGAGAGACGCGAACATACAGCCTGAATAACAAGGCAAACAAAGAAAAACAAAGGAGGACATCAGAGAGCAAAACGGGATTATTTCTCATCCAGGGAATGTGTTTTTCCTTTGATTTCCTCCTCTTGTCCGATTGTTCTTCATCACACCTGACAGTGTTCTGTTTAAGGAGATTTGTAGCGCAGATTTTGATGCATAATGGATGGCCTTTTGAGTTGAAGCACAGCCTTATGGGAAGGTAGAGTATAGCCTGATTGCTTCTCGTGGAGCTGGAGCACCATGGGGAGCGTTGTTAGGAGCCACTCAGCATGCAGCAGCACTGAGAGCACTCAGGCCCCACGCTATGACCTACATGATTACAAACTGTACATCTGCGCTCTGTGTTAAAGCAGCTCTGATTTGCTCTCATTAATACATTTTTTTAAATGACTTATGTTCCACATTGTTCCTGTGATTGGGAAAAAACAACAACTTTGCAGTCAAATGTCAAGATGAGCTCCAGGAAACTGAAGCTTCTTTTGCCTTCTGCAAATCTGTTACGAAAACTCACTACTGAGAACCACTGAGAATTACTGGCAGGAATCATCTTTAATGAGCGCTCGGTACCCAGAGGACACAATGGCAGAGTGACAAGATAATCTTTATTTAGCGTGCCTATATTTGTAAATGAATATTCCAAAGGTCAGAGATTGCCTCAGGGCGGTGCAGGTACGATCCTGTACATTCCTCGATGCATTCCTGATTGTTTCTGTTAGGCTCTGTGTGACACACAGTGACTTCCAGAGGTATTTATACCTCTCTAACGTCTCTAAACATCATTCTGTGGTTTTAAATTGGTTTAGGATGTAAATTTGGACTGGATCGTTCAAACATATTAATAGGCATTTCTCTAAAATATTATATAGTAGCTCTGGTTGTTTGTTCAAGTTTTCCTCAGTCTGAGGCTTTTTTTTATTCGGGAGGAAAATTCCTCAGAAAATTAAATTCCATTCAATTTATTTATATAGTATCAATTCACAACATGTCATCTCAAGGCACTTGACAGAGTCAATTCAACCAGATCATTTAGTCAGATTGGTTCAAAGTTTACTATCTAAGGAAAACCAGCTGATAGCATCGACTCATTGACTCAAATGCAATCTCTCACACCGAGCATGCTTGTAGCGACAGTGGAGAGAAAAACTCCCTTTTAACAGGAGGAAACCTGCCGGAGAATCAGAAATAGGCTCAGTGTAAGTGGCCACCTTCTGAGGCCAACAGGGGTTTAAGGAGACAGAAGCAGACATACAGAAAGAAACAGAGATACTAAGGTCTACTGTCAACCAGCTCCACAGGCCGTCCCGTCCAGGCAGGAAACAGCCAGGCAGATGAGCTCCGAGCTGGCTCCCATGTCAGAGGATGAAGAGAGCACATCCAGTTGGTCAAAGTCGGAGAAACAGGACTACACTGGAAAAACAGGCTGATCTCCAGCATCTAGAAACAAAGGTATATTTCTCTCCAGGATGGCGTCACAGTCAAACAGGAACAGACCAGATGAAGCTACTATGAGAAAAAGCAGAGAGAGCAGAACGTTAGAGATTGAACTAACAGATTCTGCAGACTGGGAGAATAGAGATAGAATGAAGCAGAATGATGAAAAAGGGGTCCCTATGTCCTCCAGCAGTCTAAGCCTGTAGCAGCATAACTATAGAGATAGCTCAGGATAACCTGAGCCACTCTAACTATAAGCTTTTATCAAAAAGGAGTCTATCCTTAAAAGTAGACAGGGTGTCTGCCTCATGAACTAAAACTAGTAGTTGGTTCCACAGGAGAGGAGCCTGATGACTAAAAGATCTGCCTCCCATTCCACTTTTAGAAATTCTAGGAACCACTAGTAAACCTGCAGATTGAGAGCGAAGTGCTCTGTTAGGAACATAAGGAACAATCAGATCTCTGATATAAGATGGAGCTTAGCCATTTAAGGCTTTATATGTGAGAAGGAGGATTTAAATTCTATTATGGATTTAACAGGAAGCCAATGAAGAGAAGCCAGGATAGGAGATATCCTGTATATTCCTCCCTAATGTATATTATTGCAGAATTTAAACAAGACTTCTTTGCTCTTTGTACACTAATATTCCCTGACAACCTTTTGAGACTTTCAGTTAGTAAAATATAGAAAAGTTGACATCGTTAATAAGCTGTCAGTTTTCCTCTGTCTTCTTTTTCTACTTTACAATTTCTTAAACTGGGTAGATCACCTGCTCTCAATCAAATATATTGAATGAAGTTTTCAGTGTAAAGTTACTACATGTGGAACATTGCAACAAGTAACTATGTTATTTGAATCAAACAATATCTGTGTTTAGACACTGGAGTAACCTGAGCTGTCTTCCCTCTTCCATGTCCACTATTGTGTTTCCAGTACAGTGGTATCTCTGTCAGAGCAACCGATGCTTTCTCGGAGCTAAGTGAGCCAAGGCTCTGCTAAGAAGAGAGTTATGTTCAGTGATGACAAGAATGGATTTCCAATTTCCTCCACAATGACTGCAACATTTCGAGCAGCTCAGGCAATTTGGCCTGCATTACTGAGCGTGCTGGGGGCTGTAGATCAGGGTGACAGCTGTCTTCACCTGAGGCCCAGATCTCTCCCACCAGGGAGATCTGCTCCGCCCGACTCAATTTCAAAGCATCTTTTAGAGAATGGAAGTCTGGAACCTTTTTATTAACAAACGTTCTAGAAATGACTTAATAATGATATACTTGAACTATAAAATGTATTCATGTTTGAATTCGGGATCTGTTTTTCAATTAAACTCTATTGATGTAATTTTGTTACTGAGAATAAAGAAGTTGTCAGTTTTACACAGTGCTGGACTGGCTAAAAAAAAGGACTAATAACATATTTTAATAAAAAAAAAAAAATAAAGGTGGTGCAAAATATTCTATTTGGTAAAAAGGCTTCTAAGATATGATCTATCACATCATCTGATTTGTTTTTTATTTTATTAAGCAAACGTAGAGATGTTAGTAAATTCTGGTATTTTCAAGACCAAAATAAACAATTTGCAAAATAACATTCACTCAAAAGATTGAATGTTTTCTCCATTTTTTTATTAGATTATAATTTATTAAATTAATTAATAACCTAATAAGGATTAATATATTAAATAATTCCTGAGAAACATATATTTTTGAATTATGACAGCCTTGGGCAGGCCCAAATATTGCGTTGTTTCCCTGGGCGTTGGTCAGGTCAGTCCAGCCTGGATGTTCACATGGATCCCCAACAGATTACCAACATTGATGTGTTGATAATTTCCCCAAACTGCTTATCAGTGTAGAAATACAGAGACAACTTAAGTTTATTCCAAATTTTCCAATTACTTATTCCAAAGAGGAGTATTTGGTTTACATTTACAGCAAACCTCACGAAACTTCACAAAACACAGCTTCCATTACTTAGTGGTGTTTTTCTGATGTATTAATTTTTTTAATCTCTTTTTAGAGGGACTTGCAAATTACAGTTATGAGCTTTTTGATTTTACAGGAAAATATGTTTTTTTTTATGATATTGCAATAGTTTTGGCATTATACTTTACTTCTGATATATGGTGGTGAAGATTCTCAGTCATCTAGATTATAGTTATTCCAAAAAAGGTAAAAAAAAACAATCCACTGGACATTGTTTCCAAGTTTGAAGACGTTTCGCTTCCCATACAGGAAAATTTTTCAATTCAAAATGTCAGAGATAGTGTTGAGTTCAAGGTTTTATAGAGTGGACCAAAAACCAAGCCTTTATTTGGCTTAGAAAACATGCAAATTGAACCGGACGAATGGGTCTGTCCATTAGGAATGGGCAGTTCTTGGGTCCTTTGTTAGGTAATTAATCAATTCAGTTTATTTTAGATTATATCCAGGGGAGGACGTTCCATGCTTATATGGACTCCCTATGTGATGAGGTGTGTTTCCCACCAAGGCGGCTAAACTATTAGTAAGCTGTTTAGCAATGTTGTATGTTACTGAGTTAATGCTGCTGACAATGGGTCTGAGTGGTGTTCCTTCCTTGTGAATTTCTGGGACTCCATATAAGCATGGAATGTCTTCCCTTGGATATGATCTAAAATAAACAGTATATGAACAGCAAAGCATTCTGGGATTTGCTGTCACAGTGGCCCGCTGTCACCATAGGCTGCCGCTACCCCACAGTGGCGGCTAATAACAAAGATGGCGCAGGCACCGTAGGGTGGAGGAGGAGTTATGTGTCTAACGGGGAGCAAAAAGCAGTGATCATCTGTCCGAACGGTCAGTTAACTGAGTTCACTATAAAGTCAGCGATATAATCCCCACCCAATATAGAGATTGAGGGATTTAGGGGTTAGGGCGAATGTTCTGACACAGTAAGCTTGTATGAGCTTGTGCACGCTCTCGCACGCGTTTAATAGTCATTCCCTCTCAGGAGCAGGTACAGGGTTGTGTAAGTGCATTTTTTTTTAAAGCGGAGAAGGCGGGTCTTTGAAAAAAAATCGTGAAAATCCTGCACAATACCTTTAACACTCCAAGAACTTGGTGAAACCCTTTTAATGATCCATGCAATAAAGCAAAGGTCTGTGATTTTAATGGCTGTTGACTAATGAGTTGGTTAATTTAAGGCATGTGGTGTTGGGATAGATTAGATGTGCATTTTACACTATGATCAGCCATCGTCTGGAACCGTTTCAAGCTTGAAGAGAGAGAGGGTGGGACAGAAAATCAATAATTGAATTCATCTCTCATATCCCAGGAAAGTAAGTGTTGTTAAACCCATTCCACTTAAGGCTGCAGATGAGCACTTTTCTGACCCAAAATGAGTCATCGATGAAACCGTCTTTTAGTGTGTCTCCATCAGCTGTTAAATGCTTTCAGGGTGTCATTAAGCTGAGTCTTATTTCTTGTTAAATGGATGTCGGCCGAGCTGAGTTATAGCAAGGAAAGCCTCTGGGGCTCTCTGCTGATGTTAAAGCGCTGAAGGGTCTCATCATTTTAAAGCTGTGTTGACCTTAACATCTACACATGTAGAATAAAACTGTGGTTTACGGTATGTCAGAATTATATTGAGTAGAGGGAGGACTTTTTTTCATTCCTCCATGTCAGGCGTGATCATTATAGATAAAACCCCAAAATAAACCTGTCTGTCCAGAATCTATCGTTGTTATTTAGATCATTTTATTGTGCTCTTGCCGACATGGGGGTGATGTTCTTTTTTAAATATCTTAGGTTTTAATTGTTAACTTAACATGGTGTGATCATCACCATCAACTTTTCAGCAGAGTTCAGAGCTCTGGTGTTTTCCTCTGGATTTCCCAGAGACACTTGCTGTCCTCTGTGCAAATAGCTCACATTTTTAAACACTAAGAGTCCAACAATGAACCACTGCTTAAATTATAGGTCTCACTGTTTCTTTGTATTAATTGAATTTAAAACATTGTTCATATTTGCTGTTCACACTCCCTGTGACTTTTTATTGTGTGGCCTTTCCTATCTGTCTTACAAAACAGGAAATTAAATTAAATCACAGTTATTAAGTTAAAATAAGTAACCTCTTTTTCAAACTGCTTCTTTCCATTAACTTCTTTCCAATTATATTTTAACAAACAATCTATAAATAAAATTCCAATCCTTGAAACCAATAACTGTGAAGTAATAGATTGTAAAGGTTAGTGTTGCACCTATACCAGTATAGAGCGGGGCCCCGATCCAGCACCAAAATGGTGGTATCAGTATCAGCGAGTACCGAAACACCGATACCATTTTGAGAGCCAAAAGTTTATTCAACTATTGTCACATAAAAAGTTCTACTGGATTCACTCTCTATTAGTCTTTTTCCTGCTTCACAAAGGTAGGCAGCAGCTTGACAAAGCCATGATGGCAAATATTTTACATCCAAGTAGTATGCAGTTCTTCATATACACACACATCAATTTCAAACAGTTGGTAGTGGTATGGTATCGGTATCGGCCAATACTGCACAGCCAGGGATTGGGTATCGGGGCCAAAAATTGGCATTGACGCAACACTAGTAAAGGTGCAAATTAAAGTGTTTGATTCAACTAATGCTAAAAATGATGGCTTACAGCTAATAAATGACGTCCAAGGTACGTTCAATAAGTAATGCCCCGACCCAGCTCCAGTTGTTTGATCTAGCTGAAATTTTACATGTGCAATTATTTTTTATCTCTATACAAGTGGCAAATTTCAGCTCTGAACTAATTGTGGTTTCTCATTCACAGGTGCTTGAACTGAGTCAAGTCAGAGTTTTTGTCATGGTTCTCCCCTTATAGGATTCTGAGTTTTTAGTTTTCAGTTCTTCTGTTTTGTTGATCTTTGGTTTATTTTCCATTATATTCAAGCAGTCTTTACTTTCCCTTACCCCCTTGTGCTTGTTTCATTTCCCCTTGGCTTCCTTCTAGTTATTTCCACTCACACCTGCTTCATATTCAACTCATTGGTCCATCCTTTGTTCCGTTCCCCTTATATACTCCACCTCTGGCTTCAAACGTGAGTTTTCCTTGATGCTTCTCTGTTATTCATTGAATCTGCAAGATTCACCTGTGCCTCCTGGTCTCTGCATTTGGATACTCAACCAACCTCCATAAAATTGTGACAGTCTTTGAATTTGAAAGTATGCACACCAAGGGAGACTTTTAATGAAATTAAAGTAATTTATAGTGATGATGCCCCATCATATGAACTTGTAAAGTGTCACATGATGGGGCATCATCACAATAAGCTACTGCGACCTCTTATTTTATTATATCAATAAATAATTTTGAAGCTGGTCAAGATTCTCAGTCATCCAGGTTATAGTCATTCCAAAAAAGTTTAAAAACAATCCCCTGGACTTTGTTTCCAAGTCTGAAGACGTTTCGCTTCCCATCTAGGAAGCTTTTTCAGTTCAAAATGTCAGAAAAAGCGTTGGATTTGAGGCTTTACAGCGTGGACCAAAAACAAAGCCTTAGTTTAACTTATACAACATGCAAATTGAACTTGACAGAAACAAAGTTGATTCCTATAACCTGCAAATTTTCTAGGCTATTTCTCATACTCACAGATTATTCCGAGAGTGACTTTCTATGTAACATTTTGCATTAAGTGTTTTTATAAGAAGCCTTAAAGGTATAGTGGAGGATGTTCTTTTTCCAGGTGGATCATCAAAATAGGTGGTCCTCCTAATCATCAATCTTTCTGGCTATATGTTTACATACGGCCTGCCTATGTGCTATTCCCCATGTTCACTTAGCGGTGGTGAGTCTGACATAGTGGAAAAATAGCAAGTCTTCTTTTGGAAAGTAACCTTGTATGGGTGATGCAAACAGCAACTTCTAAACAGTGTGTGCAGGATGAGAAATGGGCTTGTACACGCTCTCGCATGCGGTTAAAAGGCGTTGAAGTTGGATATTCAATAAATATTCATTTAATTTCATTGAATTGTTCCCTGGCATGAAGAGCTCCTCTAGTAAATCATGTCCATAAAATATGTTCATAAGTTTTCAATTCATCCTGCTAACAAACCAACAACCTTTCCTTTTCTTGTGTTTTTGTCTTCAGTAAATTACCTTCATACTTTCTGAGTCTGTTGCTGAAGCTGTGAGTATTTACTGCTGCCATCCTCTTGTTTAGTGGGGAACTGCTGGTTCCACCAAATATGCCACACTATCTCACAATGTTAGAGAATGTTTAAAAAAATCCTGTATCCAAAATTTAATGGATTGTTTCTTAGCATGAGGACTTCCAAGGACCCGGTCTACCTGCACTGGGTCCTTGGAGGATGCAGCCTCTGAAATCAAACACACTCCGAATGTTAACTAAACAGACCACTGCTGCGTGCTATGACGTGATCAGCAGACAAATCTGTCCTTTGAGGACGCAGCTGCCAGATTTGTTTTCACCTTCGGTCACATGTAGTTGACACGTTGAGAGAAAGTAAAGAATACATCAACATCAACAATATGTCAACTACACCTTGATTTCATGTGATTATGAGCCATTGTTGTTCAGTTTTAGCTGGTGGGCGTTTTTTTTTTTCAATTACCTCCTGAGTAGTAAAACCACATCTTGTACGCTTGGGGTGGTTTGCCTATAAAAGGAGGTTTTAGTGTCTTTGCAATGCACTATGTAGAAAGTACACTGGCATTACTTATAGAAAATTTTTTTTCTTATATATATATATATAACAGACTTTTATATATATAATTTAAATCTGAGTCATTTTTGTAAACCCTTAAAGTCTTGTTTTCCCTGCCTTGCAGCTTAGTGTCAAAGAGAAGCCCAATAAATTCATTTTAGCAGTACTGCTTTTAATGCTTCTCTAGATATATAAACATGTGCCAAAAAAAAAAATATTAGACAATATTTTGCCAATATTTTAACCAAAAAGAAAAGGAGAGAGATAAGTGGAACGACTATAGCAATAATGTCATAATCCTGGCACTGATGGTTGGTTTTTTTCATTTTTCCTCTGCTCACCTGTCTAATTGGCCCCTCTGCTGATTACCGCCGTTGGCGGCCATCAGTGCCAGATTATTCAAGCTGTTTTGGAGAGAGATACTCTAGTGTTAAAGAAAATGTTTTGTCTTGTTAATTCTGCTCTGTATTTTTGCCTATGGATTTTCGGTGTTTGCCTTTTCCCTGTCTGTTCTGCTCAGTGTGATTTTTGGTCTCACCTAATGGACTTTGCTGGTTAACGGACTTGGACCATGTTGCTGACCTCGGCTTGGATTCTCCTTGGAATCCTCTTTGGCTCTCTGATCTCCTGGTCTGTGAAACTGGTTTGGACTCAACTTTCGCTTTCTATTATCCCTCACAGACACTGTTGCTCTGAAGTGGTAACGACCGCAAGCGGCGGACATCTCCCCCCGTGCTCTTCTCTATCTGAATTGGACTGAACTCTCAACCACGTCAGTGACTTTTTCTAGTCTTTTTCAGCTGAACATTCTTATCACTGACCCTAGATTTCCTGTCTCTGCAGAGAATCCGATAACCCGCCCTGAAGAGTTTCTGCTACTATCTTTTTGTTTATTTCAATAAAGTTGTTTCAAATCTTCCAGTTTGTCTGCTGAATATCGGGTCCAAGGTTCAGCGCTCCTTACAAACAGAAAAAAGAACGCAAGATTACATCTTTGTGTCTTTTTACAGTTGCAGAGAGAGGAAAAACAAACAGAGAATTATCACAAATATCCATTTCATATATTATATCTTCACTGAATAATCCATAGCATTATTTAATAGAACATGCATTGAGTGGTAGCTACAGCTAACTATATGGTTTATCTGTATAGATGTGTATCTTTTAGCTAATGGATCGAAACACTGGTGTGCTTGTAGATGTAAGGTCTCTCTATAAAAAATGTTCATTAGTAGGTGTGAGGAGTCAAAGACCTGGCCCCAACAAGGAATTATTTAAATCATTTTTGTATCCCTATTTTCCTGTTTTGTAAGGCAGAAAGAAAAGGCCACATAATGAAAGCCGATTTACCAACAAACCCTTGCAAAGTAATACATGTGGCTTAAGAAAGCTTTTATCCCAGTAATCATATTGTGGATTTACATTGGCCTCCAAATGAATGTTTAATGATTTATTGTTCCTTTTAAACGTAACACACATGCAGGCAGAAGAGCAAAGGAGAAGCTGAACATTTGTGCATCTTCTAAGTTGTTTGCTAACAAGATATGAACATTCCCATCAAAATCCCCCGTCACCTCTCTCCTCATGTAAGAAGCTTTCCTCGCTTAGCAGGATACTGCTGTTTTATTTCCCTTTGGGACTCTTTACATGTCACCCCTCTCTGTCTCTGCTGTGCTGCATTAGAAGTGTTCTGCAGGAAGATGTAGCTGCAGAGGAAGTGCAAAGATATCACCTGTATAATGAAGTCGTGTTGTTAAGTCAGGGAATGTCTGATCTTATGATACATTATTTATTTGAAAAGCTCTATTAGTACATCACTACTGTTTTTATTTTGTTAGCTGCATCATTAGAGAGCAGACAGGCAGCCTGTATGGCGTCAGTATTAGTCTGCACATGCGATAAATACACCTATGAGCAGCTTTATTTCATACAGAAGCTTATTAAGTCTGACGAGCATGTTTAACATGTTACCAGCGCAAATAGAGTACCACAGGTTCCTTCTCTGCACGCGGTTTGCTTTGAACATGTGCTTCAACCTCCCTCGTCCTCGCTTGTGGACATTGTTTCTGTGCAGGTCACCCTGAGCTTATAGGACATCAACAAAAAAGTTTTGGTCAAATAGCCGGATAGCTTCTGTTAGCTCACACGTTAGCTGGAAAGGGGAAGACAGTCTATGCCGGTGTTCTGTCAGATCAACATAACCCGCTAGACCACCTTACCTATAGTCAATGCACATGCGCAAGACGTCAGATTTGCATTCATCCCTTTAGTTATGTACAAAAAAATATATATTGAAGGTCAGATCGCCATGCGCTTCAAAAAACACTAAAGAGTAAGTAATTTAATATTTTTTGGTCATGATTAAAGGGATACAAGCACATCAAGGTAGTTTAAAGTCTATTTTTCATACAACACTAAAGGGATAAACGGGTATTGACTATGGGTATACTGGTCTGACCCAGTATGCTTATCTGACAGAACACCGGGTACCATTAATCCAGACAATGATTTATCTAATGATTTTGTTAAACAACTTCCAACTCTTAAAGAGAAGCACTTAGCCTGAAGTTGCTTTGCTAGTAGGAAGAAGAGGAGCGCAGAGATGGAACAAGCCCCCCGTGGTGCTTTATTCAAACATGTAACATACTAAATATGTGGGTGAGAAGTATTTTATGAGTATCTGTATGAAGTAAAGCTGCTCATATTTTGAATGTGTGTGTGGACTCCTGTCAGAATAAAGACGCCATAAGCTGCCTTCAAGCTTTGTTCTGGGAAGTATGTTTTTGGTTTTTCTTTGGAGCTCAGCTTTAGAGAATAAGGTGCACTTTTGAAAGGTAGTTATTTTAATTGCGTTAAAGCTTGATACAAGATTTTAAAATTCAAAAAATAAAAAACAGCAAATAATTTTGTGACTTTTTGGGTTAAAGAGAGATGATTGATCTTCAGAGCATGATGTAACCACAGTGTTTCACAGTATGATGTTCCCTTTCAGCCAACACACTGATTTGCATGTAGAAGAAGAATTCAACTTTATTGCCATTACATTGTCACAAGCACAAATCAACAAAATTCACTCTCTGCATTGAAGTCATCCCTTAGGCGTAACCCTAAGGGATGACAGCTGATGGAGACACACTAATCATAACCCTGTATGTAAACAGGGTTATGATTTAGTCTTAACACCTTTTTCCACGTGGTTTAGGAGCTCGCCACATGACTGACTGAATGTCACAATTTTTTGATTATTTCTTTTTTTCTCCTTGAAATTCCTCATTAAAAGGCCAGATATTTAGAATGTAAAACCTCCAATTTCTTAACAACAGATTCTACCGCCTGAGCTGAAAGTTTCTGCAGGTTCTCCAGTTATCATGGTTCCCTTCGCTATTTCTCTGACTTATTCCCTTCTTAATCAGAGTGTTTGTTTGTGTTGACGAGCATATCTTCATACAGTTTGGTGTTGTGCTTTACACTTCAAATTTTTGAACGATGAAGAGTTCTTTCTAAGATGTTCATAATTTAAGATATAAATCAGATCCAAACAACTTTACCCCTAATTCAGGTAATATCTTACCTGATGTTTTCAGCTGTATTTACCTCAACATTAAAGGGCACCTATTACGATTCATTCTAAACAAACTGGGATAGGTCTTAGGCCTTATATACGACTTATATTTTTCTTTTGCACAAAATCAGTCTCAAGTAACAAGGCCTTGCCTTGATTATTTCGAGGCAAGGCAAGGCAAGCTTGTTTAAATAGCAAATTTTAGAGGCAAGACAATTCAAAGTGCTGTACATGAAAAAAGGACATTGCAAAAAAAAAAAAGCACATTGCACCACCTTTCAGAAATGACTGCTTAATGGCTCTGTTCTTTTTTTTCTTAAGAGGCTGTAACTGGCCGCTCCCCCAAGCTCAGTGTTTACACTCACACTCTTATACATGTGAAAATGGCTGTGAACAGATGCTACATCCAGAAGCTGAAGTAGTGAAGCCTCCTGCACAGCCAGCAGGGATGCAGCCAGAGGTTCAAAGTTACGGGGCAATCAGTCACATATTTTTACTGTTAGAGGTGATAGGTTGCAGGTTGCTCAGCTGTTGAAAACAGTTAATTGGCACATAAACAAATATTCATTAAGATTGTGCCGGTCAGAGTTTTTACATACTTAGAGAAGCTGTCAGTTATCTTGGTACAGCATGTTCATATGAATAAACCTTGTAGTCTATTCTATTTTTACAGTGTGACCGATAACTCCCAGTTATGACTCTCCTCTACAAACAATGGATGTGGATGTGTATTGCTTTGACAGGGTGTGTCCCTGCTGATCCATCAGAAACTGTTGTAACCTTTACTCTAGGATCATTCCTCATTCATTTCCCCCACGATGGCAATAGGAGCCCAGTGCTGTGGATCCGAACTCCTCTGTCTGGTCAAGATTAAATTGCTGTGAAACCTTAGGTCCTGTTTTATAGTCATTGAGAAGTGTTATCCATTGTTTTTATTGTCATTACACTATCACAAGTACAGAGCAACAAAATTACCTCTCTGCATTTATACCTACTGTTGGGGAGCAGGGGGCTGTCATTGTGCAGCACCCGGGGACCAGTGTGGGGGTTAAGGGTCTTGCTCAGGGACACAGAGTGGCAATCTGTGGGAGAACCTCAGGATTCCAAGCGCAATGCTCAAACCACTAGGCCGCCACTCACCAAAGCAGGCATTAGCGTGAAGGACCCACACCGGCAACTCATTCCCCCCCAGCTGGGATACAAGCCCAGGGTTCCTGTTTGCAGGACGGGTCACTTATCACTTGTGCTAGCCAGCCGCTGGCTATATGGGTCTCCCTTGTTTTGACTTATTTGCGCTGGTATTATTTTGTGCATCACCAGCAGAAAAGTTTGGGGACCTGTGCTCTAAATGACAGTTGTAGAGGTTTTGAAACAGTGAACTTTGCAATAAAACTCTGCATATAGGTTTGGGGGAAGAGAAGGATTGAAATAGGCCTGTATTTCAGCAGGAGCAGTTTGTCCAAGTTTAACTTTTTCAACAGCGATTTGATAGTTGCTGTTGTGAAACCTGGGAGGAAAATACCTGATTTAAATGTTTGTTCCTTGAATTAAATCAGATGGTAGACATGCAAAGCTTTCTTAGGGAAAGCTGTGTGTGGAACATTAAAATATTAAGAAAAGGGCATTTTTCACACTTAGCTGATATTGTATAATTGAATATATTTATTTACTGACGAGGGCAGAGAGAGCCGAACAACTGCTCACCACTTTGAAGAAAAGTCTTTACGGAGCTGCAAGACAGAAGCTGTCTATCAAAGTGGCTGATTTCATAAACAATATGTCTGACTCTGATTATAACAAAATGCAGCATTGTAAACTTTTCAAATAACATTGCTTTTATGCAGCCTGATGTCAGGTAAAGTTTAAACATCCAAATGTACAGTATGTGCAGAATTAAACACTGGAAGTCAGTTTCAACAGAAATTTAATACATTTAAATCTCACCAGTCAACTTAGGTTCAGGTTACTCATCAATCAAAGTCAGGATTAGGGTTAATCCACAAAGTTGTCCCGCAAAATTACATTTGTTGGTGTCATGATTTCTAGAAGACATCTGTCACACAATTAAGATGAGAAAGATGTGAGATATGGCATGTCACTTTCTGCAGGAGCCTGTAGATTTTGGGTAGCAAATCCTTATTAGATGCATTTTTAATATGGATTCATGGATCACTGTTTTCGCCAGTCTATAATTTATCTTCGTAAAATTTTAGCCACAGAATGCTCACGTGACACAACAAGAAAAAATAGTTTTTACTTTATTTTGTTTTTATGCTGGAAGCAAACTATCAGGGATTTACTGTTACACGTTACCATACAGCTCAAATGCCTATCAGATCCATCATCATTTCTGCATAGCACCATCTGTCTCCTTTGGCAGCGAGGAGACTCCGTCTACCTCCTGTGCACAACAATGGCGTCCATACCCAGACAGCGGTTGAAGTCCTCATGTAGTCTTTATTTTTCTCTTCAATCATTGAATAGATTAAGTTTTGTTCTATTATATTTTACAAAGAAGCTTTGCAGAGAGGAAAGCTTCATAAACATTTGTAGAGTAATTTAATTAACCCAGCCTCCTGCCTCCACAGGTTCACTGTGTTCCCTTGTGACAAATCCTCACTGCAGGTATCAGAGAAGGCAATAATTAATAATTGTATCACATTTTAAATTTCAAGTAATAAATATTCATATATATTCAGGTTTATTGACATATTTCAAAGCAGAGAAGGCAATCACATTCACTGCTCTTCGCTTAATAAATACGTATATAATGTCTTATTTTTTAGTGCTTTTTAGAGGTTCCTAGTTAATTAAACTTGTTTCTATGTCTACTTGTAAATACACCCCGTACAGCTATTTCACAGGGAGCTTCAGGTACAGAAAAATATAAATTTTTGCTGCATATCTTTTTCATATAAAGACATAAGGTTAAAGTTCTTACATAATATACACTGCATATTGCATTAAGCCAGTGAATGTCTTTTAATTCAGTTTGTAAAGGTTGAACATTTCCTGCTACAGTACGTCCTTGTTACACCTGCTGGGTTACAGACATTAACCACATAATTTATTCATATTTTTGGTTACATTACTGTTGGAAATGCAACTTTAATTCTCTATTCATTTAGACTCAAACATTATCTGTTCTCTGCCATGCTAAATCTACTTATTTTGCAGCAAGAACGGAATTACCATTTTGTGGGAAATATGTTTTTCTAATCTTGGCATTAATATTTCAAGATCCATTAGCGAGAAATGTGCAGATTGAAGCTACTTATTTCTTCCCTTTGGTGCAGTGATATCACAGTAGCGAGCATGGTGGATTGTTTTTTCTGCGTTCTATTGGTGAGGGTTTTTTAATTCTATTCTATTCTATTTATAGTTGAGCTAATTTGTGGGCTAGAGTATTTGGGGTGTGGGGGTCTAGTGATCAGGGCATTGTGCTTGGAATCCTGAATTTGTGAGTTCAAGCCCCAGACCTTCAATGCTTTATAGGGCAATTTGCTGTTTTTTTTTTATCACTCACATACCCCTTACAAATGGAGTCCCCCCTTTCCCTCAGTGAGGTCTAGAAGCACAAGATCTATATCCAGCCATTCAGCAAAGATACCGCTAAATGGCTGTACATCTTATTTTGGCATTTGACTAATTAGATGAGCCCTTTCATGATATATTACCTACTGTAAATTAAGTTGAAAAAAAAAGTTAACAGGTCAAGAAAAGCTAATTGAAAAGTTAAAAAGTAAAGTTAAACAGTTAATTAACCTAGTTAACAATTATATTTAGGTTTATAAACTAAAAAATGTCAGTGCCAGTATCAGCATTAATTAGTCTAAAGTTATATTGTACCAACAAAAATGTGTTTCTTTTACTCTCAGAGTGTTTTTCATGAATTTCTTATAGAAGCACGTTTGTTATTTTTATTAATATATTCAATGAAGTTGGCGTTTCTTATTACATTTGCATTAATTTTGATAATCAAAATATCAATATTTCAATGTTGCAAAGGTAATAAGGTTTTGTCCTGGATTCTGATAACCCTATTGGCTTGAAATTTAGATTTTTTTAAGTATTTCACTGAGTGCCCTATATGAGTTAACCCCACACTGTTCCCTGGGCATCACACAATGGCATCCTACTGCTCCCAAAGGGAGTGGGTTTCATGCAGAGACTTAATTTTGTTACTCTGTACTTGTGACAGTGAAATGATAGTGAAACACTGGGAAAAAAAGTATCTGAGCAATCAAATTTCTATTCTTGTAAATCCTCCTGGTCCCCTTGAAGATCTATAAATCCCTGATGTGTGAAAAGCATTAAGCTTTTATCACTGATGCTGTTTCTCCATGTGCAAATTGTGGTTTTTGCTATCAGCTTACATTCAAAACCCTAAATATATATGGTTATAGAGTCAAGTACTTATATATTAATATTTTTACAATAGGCTTAAGATGGTAGGCTATACCATTAATAGATTAATAGCATTTTAAATGGACATTGTTGGTATTTAATATATCTTAACTACACTAGAGAAACTCAACTAAACTAAGTTAATATGTACAAAATGTAAAAAAACAGCAATGTAAAAAAATTAAAGATTTGCAGCAGTTGGAATGTGTTCAAATCAATTCACAATGCAAATCCAAGAGGTGAATAAAACATTTAGTTAAACTATATTTTATTAGATGATTTTCTTAATCAAAAGTCAAAAACCCTTTAGGTCATTGATACTTCTGTGATTGTTTCTGGGGAAATAATTAAGGGTGAGCCCTCCTTAAGCTACAGAAGGTTTGGTTTCTAAGATAATGGAGGAAAAAGCTAGCTGTCATGAGGGAACTTGTTTAAAAATGACTTTTTTTGTCATATTTTGGAAATGAAATACTTATATTTTAGGAAAAACATAAAGTTTACATCACATAAATGTTTAACCTTTTCTTAAACTAAGTTTGTTTTAATTGCATGAAACAAAACATGCCAGCATTCAGTTGGTCCCTGTTGCTTCTTGTGATCTTGCCTCTCATGACAGTTAAACACATAAAATGATAAGAGAACATCAAAAATCCAAGATGTTTAGCTGGAAACTCTTTCCCTAACTTCTTCAGATGTGCACCCTCTGTTGGAAATACTGTGGCATGACTGCGTGGCCTCCAAGATATTCCTATAAACTCAGAAATAAAATGTTGTAGAAAGACTGTTTGCAGCGATCTCATTCTGAGATTAGCCAGCTGGTCCACTTAGCTTTTGAGCAGTCAGAAGGTTCGGATCCTTTCCATACAGGACATCTACAAGGTGTGACTCTCCTGGGTTAGAGAGTGCTGGCAAAGAGGAGGAAGGAAGAGTTGAGGACATCGTTTTGTGCCAAGCACAGCGGGGGGGGCATCACTTGATATGGTTTCAGTCAATTGTCTCCTAAACCTTGTTTGGAAGAACACATTTTTGTTGAAGAATGTACACAAACTTGTCGACCTCCACACACTTAAAGTTGTAAGGAAATCATATTTAAATGTCAAATCATTCCGGCTTAAACATGTATATAACTATACTCTTTATCAGACAATATTGTCCCAAAATTTAGAAAATTTTAGTTTTTAAAGGAATCCCTGCCTTAAAATCTTTTTTTTTTTTTTTTTTTTCTTGTTATCTTCTGCAGGCCAGTTAGTTATACGTCAGCTTGAACACCTAAATTCGGCCAATCATATGTCAACGGTCATCTGTCAATCAAATTTTTTCGGTCATAGCATTTTGATTCATATGTCGCAGCTAATATACGCAACGGTTGAAATCAGAATCATTTCTTTCTCATTGAGTTCCGTCCCAGTGTTCACGGGGATGGACGTCTGTGTCTTCAGCAGGCGTAGAGCTAACAGAACTGGCAGCGTTGTGAGGCAAGGGCTCAAACATGTACGGCTGGAAGCCTTCTACACCAAACCAAGCTTCTGCCGCCCTGGTGTCCTCTTCCACAACATCTTCATCCCCACTTCTTCCTCTAAATAAAAGATGTATGATGGAGGAGATTCATCCAAAACTCTCCTCCTCTCGCATGTTTCCGCTGTCCATAGCGTTCCTTGACAGTGTCGTTTCTAAGTCACCAATTTACTGTACTACTAGCACTAAGTTACTACTAGTAGCACTAAGTTGCTAACTGGTTAGCAAGATGCTTCCAAAAAACCGACCACAATCAAACTTGCTTGCGAACCTTCCGCCACAACAATCCCGCCCCCTTGATAAACGACCAATCACGTTACTTTATTCACTCGTGTAAAGTCGTGCACCACTCGGGAGAATTCGGAAAGTTGGAACAGCCGTTTCGCTACGACTTTAAACAAAGATACAAAAAATCGAAATGTAAAACATGACAGGGCTCATGCATAAGAGTGTACAGCTTCAATATTATAAATTGGTAATTCAGACAAGTAAAAAAATTATCCGCTAAATGAATAAAACTGTCCATGCTTGTTTCTGTGTAATTTTATTTTTAAGTCTTAATTTGGAGCTGCAATATTTAAATACAAAAGCAGGTCTAATGCATATTAGAACAAGAATTAAGACTATTGTGCACCCATGTCACACTATGAATAATTTATACTACAGCTGGTAAACCTCTGCTACAGCAAGGACATACACCTATTGGCTTTTTCAAACATGTCTCTAAAGGCATTCCAATGGGACTTTGTGTGTTTAGCTGGTTTAACTTTTAAACCATTTATTTGTGTTTTAGTTTAGACTTCTTTTTTAACCTTCATAGTGATTTGTTTTTTTCTAGCCTTGCACCTCAGATCTTTATGTAAATGCCTGTCTACATTTAGCTAGCTGGCATGTGATGAGGATGATATGTCTCAGTATGAAAATGAAAGGAGTATCATTTGGAGCTCAAACGGTCCTTCACTATTCAGCCTGATGCCTGTCATCATCTCAGCCTGATCATTTTCTCCTGGCAGCTGACTGCCTTTTACCATAATCCAAGGGAGACATCAACTCAAAGACGCACATACAACATATCAAAGCATAACGTCCTGTTGACGTCTGACAGCTGTGTTCACCTCAGGATCACTCATCATCTTTGGTTTCTGGCAAAGCAAGGCGTTTGATTTCTCCTGCAGCCTGGGGGAGGATGGACGGGAGGGGTGGATTGAGGACCCGGACTGAAATTCATTAATTTCAGCCATTTGCCAGTCAAAGCTTCTGCTTCTCTCTACCAGACTGAACATAAACAAACATAATCATGTGCAAATGAGTCCAAATGAGATGTGACAGTTCTATTGGGCTTAATTTATTAGCAGCGATTATGGAAGGCCGCTTTGTGCTGACAGCCAACAGAGACGTCTGAGCGTAAAAAGAAATCAGCAGCTTTATAAGGTGTGAACACTGTTAGTGGCGAAAGCTGGAGCTGCCGGCCCATGATGAGATTCATTAAGGAACTGATGTGTTTAGCCTTTCTCCAAGAAATGGCTACATGCTTCTTCAGGGGAGGGGGTGGTACCAGTCATCAATCTAAAGTAAAAATTAACTTTTCAAGCTGTACTCTAGGCATCATGTTCACAGCAGGGATTAAATGAGTATTAGGATTTTTTTATAAAATGTTTTAGGATTCTCTTAATAGCACGCAGTGGGAAGCCAGGCTAATAACACATGAGAAAACAGGTTGTCTATGCAACACAAATGGCCTGAAGCTTGTTTAGGTCATTCTTTTTGCATATAAACACTCTTCTCTCCTCTTTTCTGAGATATTTTGTTTAGTTTTCACACATCTATCCATGATGCAAGTCTTCCACCATTCCACTTAGTGCTATAATGATATTCTAAAGTGGGGAGGACATCGGAGTATGGGGAAGTCACTGTCATGTTCAGAAAATAGGTTTCAATTTGTGTCATGGTGTATTTTTCTGCGTTAGCTGTCAGCAGATCGAGACATAAAGTGGTCATAAAGGAATGGAGATAGCAACCATATTTAGGAGTGCAGTGCATTAAAATGATGATCAAAGTTTCCCAGGCCATTACTTTATAACCATCAGCTTTAGCATCTTATTCTCCCTTCTTCTGTGTGTTAGGTATATATGTACAAAATGAATAACAGTACCCTCTATAGTAAAACATACTGTAGCTTTGAATCTTAAGTTAATTCACTGAACTTGTAGTTATTTATCAATTAGACATTGCGTACTTTTTAATAGGTAGTATCAGCTGAGATTTACTAAGTAGACTTTAATATGTTATGATTAAAGGTATAGAGGATCATCTTCTATTTCCGGCTGGATCATCTAAATAAGTGGTCCTCCGAACTGTCAATCATTCTGTTGATATGCTTATGTAAGTTCATCCTACATGCTCGTGCCGTTAGCTATCTTTTTCTGCACATGAGCACTTTCAGGCATATCGTGTATGTGTGGTGAGCTACGGTTTCAGACAGTCATTGAAGCTCACCTTTTTCTTTGAAAATCCTTAAAGAAAAAGTGTATATGAAGTGTATGAGAAGAAAAGAAAGGCCTCAGAAGATGCAGATATATCCTGGACTGCTTTGCGCAAAGAGCTCTCCGAGCAAAGCATTATGGGATTTGCTGTCATAGCGGCCCGCCATCGCCATAGGCTCTCGCTACCCGACAACGGTGCTTAATAACAAAGATGGCGCAGGCGTCGTGCGTTGGAGGAGGGGTTACGTGACCAATGGGGGGTAAAAAGCAGTGATCTGTCTGAAGGGTAAGTTGACTGCCATAAAGTCCACTATATAATCCCCACTCTACATAGTGATTGAGGGATTTAGCAACTTTTAAACAGAGCGTGCAGAAGGTGAAATAGACTCGGGAGTGGGTACAGGGTTGTGCATGTACATTTTTTTTAAGTGGAGAAGGTGGGTCTTTCAAAAAATTTGCGAAAATCCTCCACAGTATCCTTAAGGTTAACTGCATCTGCCTTAAAATATGTGCCTCATAAAAACAAATGTGACACTGTCAGTTGACTTTAAGAAACTACTGTATTAAAGCACTGATGTATGGAAGCTCATTTCCTCCTCTTAAAGTAAAATAATAGCCAATGAGATTTAAATTTATATAATTTTGACTTTCATTCGTAATTTTAACATATAATATAACAAATAATATTCTAAGAATTTTGTGCTTGAGGTGATTACACGTTGAAAGATCTCTGCTAGTTTGACTCTGGTATTCTTTATTGAGAGAACTTTAGTTCCTCTGTTAGTGGATCAGAATTAATTTTTATCTGAAGTCTTTTGATGTTAAATACTTTGAAACTGGGAGGATTCCTGTTCTGATGTGCAACCACAGCAACCACAGCAAGTCGTTTTTATACCCAAAAATCAACCCAGAACTACACGGGAAGAGCTGATCAATGACCTGAAAAGAGTTGGGACCACCGTTTCCAAGGTTACTTTAATTTGAAATCATGCATGGCAGGGAAGGTTCCCGTGCTTAAACCAGCACATGTCAAGGTCTGTCTTAGTTTGGCCAATGACCAGAGGATCATCCTTCTGAGCTTCTGCTTTTGGATCTCTCTGGCAGCGTCCTCTGTCTCTTGTCAGCCGACCGGCTGAAATCATCATCATTCTGTGGGGATGGACTGAACCGCCAAACCAGGTTAGTTCATAATCATCCTCCGTCAGATTATCGTGGTCACTAAACTGTGTTCTTTTCTGATAGGCGTTCCTACCTCAGACAACCTAGTCACTGCAGCCGCCGCCACTGCAGATCCGTTCCATCATTATCTGAATAAATGCCCTTTAAATATTCCTGTCTCTCTTGCCTAAATTCTGGGTCCTCTTCTCTGAGCAATTTACAGTTACACTGCTATGCATTTAATATGCAGTACCTTACATTAAATAAAAAGTGTGAACCACAGACTGCAACCACCTAAAGGATAAATTGGCTTTTGCCATGAAGAAAAGTGGCCACAGCCACTGAATCTGAACCAGAACTTGAAAGTTCATGCAATTAAAAAAGTTAATTCATTCAAAATTCGAACTTGGAAAGCAAATAGTTTAATATGAGAACAGCAGTGATTCATTCATGAGTTTACTCAAAAGTAAGTGCTTGTGTGATTGCCAGATACTGTGATGTTATAGCTTGTGGAGAAAATATAACATAAGAAATGAGGAGTTTTACACTATAGTTGGCAAGTATGCATGTGGGCCTATAACATGTCCGGATGATGTCACTGAAGATGTGAGATAAGGCGAGCTAAATAGATAATCAATCTAATTAGACTTTGAAGGAAATTATTAAAAATATCACATAGCAAAATGTAATTCTTTGTTGTACATTTTAGTCAGCTTTTAAATTTGTTTTGCTGTAAATAATATCCTAACTTTTGCATTTAGTGCTTATTGTGTGAGTTGTTTTCTTGGACTACAAAGCTAATTTGACTTAAGGATAAAACTTTAACATTCATGGTGAAATCTTTAGAAAAATGTTTATTCAGCATGGTGTTTACTACAGCCTTTTTTTTTAAAGCTATTTTTATCATAATTTAGCTGGCCATCATTAGCCATTTCAATCTGAAAAACTCACAAGGAGAGAAAAGACAATTAGAAGGAATTTATTGATACAATTACTTAGTCTTTGGTGCTCAGACCTCGGCAGGAAACATAGCGCTTAATTTTGATAGATATGCATGAACAGGAGCAAAGAATAGGGCTGCAGTGGACTGCATGAGCTGATAATAGAGCAAGCATGGAGCGACAGTGGAGAGGAAAAACTCCCCTTTGGGAAGAAACCTCTGGCAGAACCAGGCTCAACATGGCGGTCTTCTGCCGGACCGGTTGATATAAGACGCAGAATGCAGTACAGGAGGAATGACACTTTGATTAAGTTTTAGCTATGATGATGGAGGAGGGGCTGGAGGTGGGTGGAAACTAACCTGACAACAGCCAGATGCATGTCTCGCTCCGCCTAGCTCCACTCACATACATCTGGGACACCGCCATAGGAATTGCCTTTACTGAAGGCTGGGCCTTATCAAAACTCCTTGCATATGATTGGATAAGCCACTTGTCTGTCATCTTTATCGACGTGCTATTTCAACCACTCACACCGAAGCTAACCCGTGACGCTGTGAGAGGAGGAGCCATTTGGTAGATCAAGCTCTTGCCAAATCCGGTCGGGAGAAGGGCGAAAACATCGTTTCCACCAACAAAAGCCTTCAAAGCCGTTCTCTGATGTTCTTTTAATGAAACAATATCAGATAGATTGGACAACACAGAAGAAATAGCAGCATCAATGCTAACGCTTGCTTCCTCGATGCGAGCTGCCATTGTTGTTGGAATCTCACGATCGCTTCTCCACTCCAGGAAACACCCGCCCTGCGTCCTGATTGGCCAGACCATAAATTTGGTTGGGGAAATCACTTTCAATGAGCGTTGTCCCAGATGTATGTGAGTGGAGCTAGGCGGAGCGAGACATGCATCTGGCTGTTGTCAGGTTAGGTGGAAACGGGGTCACCTGAATGAAGTCACACAACGCAACCACTGCCTGTGCACTAGGTAGCAGACAAGTTGCGGGTCGCAGGCCTTTTAAGATGAACTTTGGATGTTGATTGGCTTTCGTGGAGCTGTGATGGCTGTGTCATAGGCGGATGAAGGCGGTTAATCAGTTTGTTCAGTTGAACTTCCGCTTAGCGTCAGGTGGTTAACTGCGCTGGAAGGAAAATTCTTCCCATAACTTTTTCATATAGGTGCAGATGAAACACTCCTCTGACTTTTTCAAGGTTTTTTTCTGCAAAAGAAATATGAAAAATGTTCGTAAACAGCACTGTACAAACATCCCTGCGTGTCAGTGGGAAAGAATATCACATAGCACCAGTCAAAAATGATTCTATCCCAGTAGAGAACAAGTAATATCCTTTTTCAGTTATCTTAAAATGACCTTTTAGGAGTCATTTAGTCACCGTAGAGCTAAAGCGCTGAAACCCATTACATGTTCTGATTGTGTCAATCTCGAGCTCTAATTGAATGCTGTCCCTCAGCCACTCTTCATCAGTCAGGAGCCCATGCTGCTGAGCTGATTCTCTTATAATTTGCACAGCGAGAGCCTTAATCACTGGAGACAAACATTTTCCCTCTCATTAAAGAGCACATTAAAGATGATCTTCTTTGGTTGCCACAGTGACTCGAGCTAATATAATTTGGTGGAAGCGAGCGGAGAACAATTTCCGCGTGTGATCCAGCGAGACTTGTATTTTCTCCAGCCTCTCCTCTCGCCCGCTCTCTTTTCTGCAGTAAGTGAGTCTAAAGAGACTTCTTTGATCTTGTCTCATTGCTCTCAATACTCCAGACTGAATTTAAATCACAAGGCCGACTATTTTAGGAACAAAGCTGCCGCTGTGCTCAACATGGAGCTCACTTTTATTTTTCCAGCAACCCTTTCGGAATAAAATTTTAGTAGACAGCAGGAGAAAATATGCTCATTAGTGAACATGGCCTTGTTTAAAAAGCCTTGATCTGATGAGGATAATTGTATTCATACATAATATTTCAGTATTTGAATAACCGGAAAATAAAACAACCCATCCAGGATGAGGATATGTTATTGGTCACTTCACTGGTTACTGATTGGTCACTTCATTCAATTCAATTCAAATTTGAAAATACAATGTTAATCCTAAAAGGAAAAGAAATAAATAATTATACTTCACCTAACAATAATTTATGTCTATTGAAATAAATATGTAAGACTTTAGAGCTCTAATAAAAAAAACAAAAAAACATTTGGAATCTTTTTCTCATAATGCTTTGTCTTGCCATTTTTGTCTATAGCCAAACAACAAACAGAGATTTTAACACATTTAATCAGGATTTTATTTGATGAGCGAGCACAATTACTGGAAACGGTGCAACAAGGACATTTTGTTGTTAAGCAATGTCAACTTTGTATTAAAAGTATCCTAATTTACCAAACAACGCTTAATGATTAAAGTTATAAACATTCCAATAGACTCCTACATACGATGGCCAACAGGTGCAAACACTCAAACAAATGGCGAAATGAGCTGTAATCACTGCAAAAAACTCCAAAACATGCAAACACAATGAAAACAAGTGCAACTGAATAAAATGCTCATTATACTGAGAATGTCATTAATGTTTCACCTTACCTCAAAAACTTTTAATAAATTGGACAAGTTGCAAAGATATCATCAACTTGTCCCAATGCCCCCTACAGACAGGTCGCCACTGATTGTTTAAGGCTGATTCATACTTCCAAACTAGGTCGTCTGTTTATGTGTTGCAGTGAACGCAGATGTGTGCCCCCCCCCCCTTACCGCAGTTACACCCTGCTGCACCTCTCGAAAATTGTAGGTGACTGCAGACAGTGCCACAGACAGGAGGCCTCTGATTGGGCAAATCGACATCCGCTGTACGCTATGCCTTTTTCCTGTTTGGTACCTTACCGTTTTGTTTTGTTTGAATGACCGCCATTGTGGAAAACGTCTCGTGAAGTTGGACCAGTTAGAAAAGCAAGGTACGTCAGAACGCTGGGACCATTTTTCCACCTGGATCCCCGCTCTTTTTCGCCCTCATGTCCTTCTGTTGTTGCACAAACTTGCCCCCCACTTCCTCACCACCTTGGCCGTATCTAGCCCCACAGCTAGTTCCTGATTGTCCCTCTTTCATTGTGGAGTGGAATAACAGCGCAGACCACGCTTCAAAATTTAGCATAAATTAAAAATGTTTGCGCCATACCTGCGGGAGTATAACCAGCCCTTTAGTCCGTTGTTTCCTTGTTTAATCTCTATTATATACCCTCCTCACTATTGTACCTCCCCTCAAGGGGTGTTAGTGTACATATGCTCAAAGGTCTTTATTTGACAAATGGAGCAAAAATCATAAAACACAAAAAACAAAAAAACAAATAATCCAAAAGCTGGCTGCAGTCTTTCAGAAAACATTGTGTAGCCGCTTTTCCACTAAAAACCCGGGTTTTTCCAAACCCGGTTAACCCTCCAGCAATCGTCTTATGGCTCTTTTCCCATTTGACAGAAAAGCCGAGTCTGACCCCCTGCAGGCCACTGTCCCCCACCACTGTGTGTCTAATGACGGCGTCACACACATGGTTTATTATGTGGACAGTGCGATGGAAATCAGGGAAGTAAGCAATGGAGAGCAACATGGACGGGATCCAGAGTGTACTGTAGTTAGTATTCTTTATTGTTTTATCCTTTCATCTGTCTGAATCTCTCTCACCACCACTGATCCATGTTTATCGAATTTAAACAGAGTTGTTTTTGCTTGTTAGATCAGAAGCGACTAGCGCAGTATGTTGACCTACGTACGTTGTGTTAAATGTTATCAGGTAAATTAGCATGGCAACCCGGCTCTGGTTCTCCCAAAGCATGCCGAGGAGATTTTAACACAAGTCATTTGCCAACTCGTTTGACCCGGGTGGAGGCAGTCAGTGAGCTGTTCCCACTGCCACTAAAATCCCATTGTTCCTGGGTTTAAACTGGTTTTTCAGCCAGTAGGAAAGGGGTATTTGAAACCAAAGTGAGGTACTGATATATGAATTTAAAAAAAGGATATTACTATGCACCTTTAAGCATTATTGTTCATGTATTTGTGATATAATAAAGCCCATTTTAAACGACCTCTTAAAAACCTGGGATTCAGAGCAAAGCATATCACTGTGTCAAAGTCTAAATTTAAATCCAAATCTAAGATATTTTTGTTTATAAAAACTCTTCCTACTCTCTGATTTATTAGCTTTGAAGAAGGGGCATATAGATTTTATCCTTCGCGATTCCCAGATCGGCTATCCTGCAGGTGAAATTTCAAAAAAATATTTTACATTCAAGGGTTATGGAGGCTTGGAACAAATGTTTGCCAAATGTTTCCTCATATTATAAACAAAAAAATTCTGTTTGTACTATGGTCCCATGACAAACTCTGAATAAGTTATAAATGCAACTAAATCTGTATAATTAATAGAAACAAGAGTGTGTTATGTAGCTGTTGTCTCTGTTTTTCTTGCTGTGTTTGGGTCGCTGAGCCTGTGGGATTGGAGCTGTAGTGAACTCTTCATCCTTTACAAGCACTCTCAGCATTACAAAGTCCTTTTCTCTACGCTTTCAGCTTTGCTATTACATTCCATGGCTGCCCTTTTCATGAAGCCTGCAAACATGCCATAAAAAGGTCAGAGGGATCAGAATAACATTAACCATCTTCACTGGCTTTTTACTACCCACCCCTGTGAAGCAGAGAAAGACATCAATCCACTGCTTGGCTCAACATGTAACCTCAGCGCGAGCAGCTGATGTGAAGAGATTGCAGTGAGTCATATTGCTGCCAATCCTTTCTGACAGATTTCTGCATCTCTGTTGTTTTTCATCTTGCTGACTGACAAGTAAATGCTGGTTGAGGGTGAAAGACAGTGAAATGTCAGAGTTTTAAGAGCTGGAATATAAGCTTGACACAGGATCCAGGCTGAAAGCAGCTTTAAGTCTTATTCAACGCAATACGAGGATGGAGGCAGCGACGCATCGCTGAGAGGCAGGCTGGGTTTTTCAGGAGAAAACATCCACAGTGGGCTTAAACAAACTCTTAACCTTTGCTCACATGGGGGCAGTGTTGCACCACTTGGCACACAACATCATCCACCCCCACCATCCCCTTCCCCTCCTCCTCCTCCTGGTTGATGTGCTTTTCCATCTACATTTACTGCAGAGGTATGCAGCAGACAGGCATCCTCTGGTCCAACTTTCCACATTTCCTGCTAACCCCGTCTCTGGCAGATGACCAGGATGTAGATAACCAGTTCACTGTTTGCAGGGAGAGAGGAGGTGATCCTTTGTGATCCCAGTGCCCAAAAACTTTAGCTTCTTATTGAGATTTTTATGAGTAAGATCAACTGAAAGATCCAAATAATTATGTGGGGAAGAAAACTAAAAACACTGTTTTTTGTACGATTTTTAAGGGTGGTGTGGGTTTTTAAAAACCTCTTTTTTTCCTGGGCGCCCTAAATAAAATCCATTGCAAATAAAATATATTTTTTATATATATAACATATACCCCAGTCTCAGTCTGAATAGAGGAAAAAGCTTGGGAGCAGGACTTTAACTAGACCATTCCAATACATTTGGATGTTGTGCTTGTAACTTGTATAAGTGTATAATTTTGTTCCACTGTGGTTGCATTCAAAGAGTTTGAATAAAATTGAAAAAACCCCACATATTTTGTAAATTTATATTTGAAAACAATTTAATCAGGAGACGAAATGTTGATACACATTAAAAGCAACAGAATATTTTCAAGATAAGTTTGTGGAGTTTTTTTTAGATTTTGTTTTTTCATTTATTTTTTTTCCAATGTATTTTTTCATGTATTATTTGTCAAATGTCATAAACAAATATATATATTTTCCTTTTTTTCTTTTAAAATATTTTTTTCTTTTACAGATTCCCTTTCACTAGAGGCGTGCTCTCCTGTGGTCTAAGGAACAAAGACACATTTCTATTGGTCTGCTTGAATATTAGCGACAACATTGTATTGGGATTAAAATTAGGAGAGTATATACTGTGAACAGCAATTTCAAATAATTGCTATTTGTAAAAGAAAATCTGTAAAAAATATAAAAAAAAATATTTGAAAGATTGAAATATGAAAAATAAATGTGGAACAATATATTTGTAAAACTGTTCGAACAATCCAAGTTACTCAAAAAAGCTTTATTTAATTAAACATTTTCAATGTTTTATTTCTGAATTGCATTTCTTTTATTTCAGTTCACAAATTTAGCTTTTTTCTAGTTTCCATTTTCAAAACATTTCCTTTTCTTGCAACAATTGGAACAAAATGGGCCCCATTTGTGTTTAGTGTGTAAACTGTCCAACATTGAATCAATCATTAAGGACAGACTCAGCTGTAGTTATTGTACAGCTTCTAATTGCTTCCATAGGTTTAGATGGATAAGAAGACTCAGGGTGATGGTGTTATTGGTGAGATCACATAGGGAACCGGTTTCTTTCTAGCATCTTCTCTGTGGGTGGTACCATCAAGTGCATCTCAGTCGGGTCTCTCTGGTTCACAGTGTCATTTGATTTGTGAGCTGATGCTGCACTGTTGTCTGATCCCTCGGTGACATCCGCGTTCTGTTTTCTTCACTTTCTCTCCTGCCTCACTGTGACTGCAGTCATCTGAGGACAACTGATGGCAAAAGCTGTGTTTGTTTCATTAAACACGAACTCGGTGCACCGTGCAGCAGGAGAGGCAGGTAATGCGGATGTTTGCTTTAGCTCTGCTTTACTGAAAGAAAAGAGAGAAAGCAATAAAAAAGAACAAAAAAAATGTAAACTGCTGTTTATCTGCATTGGAATCACAAATGACACGCAAAGCATGCATATATGCATGCTATATATATTTTTCAGTCATTTCAATTTTAATCTCATTAAAAAACAAATCTTAACATATTTTGTTGAGATTTTATTTACTGTACAGATTTGATTGGTGGAAGAAAAATCCTTACCTAACTCCTACTACCTAAATTAATTTCAAGAGTCTTTTAGGATTGAAATGTCCAATATTATTTTTATGCAACAAACTAATGAAGCTGATTCTGACATTTCTCTAAGTATCACATGTATTTTTCTATCTAAAGCAGATCACAGCATATGAAAACATTTTTATAACTCTCTTCCTCCCCTGCAGGACTATCCTGTGTTAGTTAAGTTTTTATTCACTGTTATTCAAACCAAGTTTTCTGCTAAGTCAGTTTTTTTTCTCAGTCATCAGAACAGAACTTCTTCCACATTTGCCACTGTGGCAAACTTAAAAATCCTTTTTATTGCATTCTTTAGACAAGGGATTTATTCTTTTTACTTGAACAGAGTTGTTCATTGACTAATAGTTCTACTAACATCATATTTCAGAGACACAGGAGACCTATTCTCTGATTAATCCTTCCTATGAGATCAAGACAATGCAGAGAAACAGTCAACAAAACAACTTCAGAACAAATCAGGATCAAATTCTCCTCACTTCTAGGCCCATTAACCAAAAACAGGTTGTAACTTACCTCCATACAGACCAGTAGACTCACTCCAGAGGGAAGCCTGTCCCCAGATGTAAGACGTTTTTAAAAGTTTCATTTCTGGATAGGTTTTTTTCTATTTCTATTTGTAAAATGTGATAGTGTTTTTTTTTTTTTTATTTCCATTCATGAAGGTGTTATTTTCTTATAGCAGTAATGGAACAAAGTTCTATTCATATGAATACAGAATATTTTATGACACAAACTGAAAAACATGCACGAAATGATGAAATGCAAGAGCATCCAATCCATCTTTATTTCTATAGCACTTTCATAAACCAAACTGCTTCACAAAAGCAGAAATATTAAAACCATTAAATGAAATAAAAATTAGCAAAAAAAAAAACATAAAATACATAAATAAAAACTTTATAGAAAATATGAGAAATAATCAATTACCATCATCCTTTTGATCATTGAATGCCATAGAGCAAGATGAGACTTTAAATCAGATTTAAAAATGGTCATAGAGGAATCTTGCGAATAATTGCAGAGTTTGGGACTGACTACAGAGAAGGCCCGGTCTGCTATCAGTTTACTGCTAGTTCTATGTGCTGACAGGACTAACTGATCCGCTGACCTAAGAAAACCAAAAGGCAGATAAGGATGTAGGAGATCGGTGATATACAGTGGTGTCAAAAATACACACATTGGCAATATATGGAGGGGCAAATCTAATCATTTTAAAATGAATCCTAAAATTAACTGCCGCAAGTAAGTTGGATCTGAAACTGGGCAGATATGTTCAATCTTGTCCCAGTTAACAGACGGTCTACAGACGGGAGAATGAAGACCCATCCATCTTCCATCACGCTTATCCCAAGCGGGGTCGCAAGGGGTGCCTGTCTTCAGCTGTCAATGGGTGCCATTCCATCGCAGGGCAACACACCTAAGGAGAACTTTGACTGACCCTAACAGTCATGTTTTTGGACTGTGGGAGGAAGGAGTACCAGGAGAGAATCCAGGCATGCTCAGGGAGAACATGCAAACTCCATGCAGAAAGACCCCGGGCCAGTATTTAAACCTAGAACCTTCTTGCTGCAAGGCAGCAGTGCTACCCACTGTTCCACTGAGCAGCCCAGATTAAAGACCCACTAAGAGCAAAATAAAGTGCATTACGATAATCCAGCTGAGTGGTCACAGAGGCGTGGATCACCGCCAAAAAGTTTGTTTTGCTCAGCATTAACTTTATTATGGCCAGCTGCCTCAGCGTAAAGACACATTCAGCTTTGGTATGGCTGTTAAAGTTAAGAAGGTTTTCGTTTTGAAACATCAGCTTCACAAACGGATCCAGGCTTAAGACATTAAAAAGTCCTTTCTATACATGTCAGTTTGGGTAGACATCCACAATGCTTTGAATGATGGATTGATTGATTTTCTCTTTGAAATGTTCACAATTTAGGATGATTTATCATCATGAAGCTAATTTAAAACCTCTAATGTTCACAAGCCAACCTTTAAGCCATTTAATGAAGAGCTAAATGTGTACAAACGCTCTGCTTCTAAATCAGGCAAAGTGAGTTTATTTATCTGCCCCACCTCAGCAACAACAACATTTACACAACGGTAACATTAGAAAAGATCACATTACACATTGCAGTGGGTTAACAGTGGAAGGTAAAGTACAGACTGAAGCAAATTATGTCTCAGTTAATAGTTTAAATTAAACAGTCAAGGGCAGCTATGTCTAGATTAGTGGGTTATTAAAAATTAAATGCTGCTTCTTTTTGTTTAGTTTTGAATCTCCAGATATGGAGCAGAACTGACCTAAAGGGCCTCAGAGGTATGGAAGTTTGATGCAAAGAAAAGGCATTCAGGCTTGTTGTTAAGCCATTCAGTGATTAATAAGCAAACAAATCTTTTAAAAGCTGTTCCCTGAGATCCAGGGAAGGAGTATAAAGGTCTTTAGACCTGGGATCATTTGCATTTTCTGTAGTGTAAATTTATCAGGACAAATTGAGGTAATCTTAGAGTACTTAATGGATTAATCGCTATGATTTCTTCTGTATTTGTGTTTTTGTCAAAGACCGGCTGAGCCTTGTAGATGTGAACTCTTACCAAACCTAAAGAAAGTCACAGTCAGGTATCTCACAGAACAACCTAAGGCAAACCTATGGGTATAAATGAATTTCTACTGACAGATTGTAACTCTTAAAATACTATGCTCTCTCTCTCTACAATGTCATCACTGCTGAATAGTTCTTGCAGGGAACCTTAAAATTCCTGTGGTTAAAAAAAGGGTCCTGCTGGATCAAATTCTCCACATTTCTCCCTTGTGAACCAACAGAAACACGGACACATGGAGCTTGTTACTGTTTTAAAGCTATAAAGCCCTTGTAAGCCAATGAGATTTCTTCATGACCTCTTTCCCTGTTCTAACTTAATTCAATCAAGAATAGAAAGCCATTGGCTGTTTGGCTCTTGTGTTGACTAAACAGAGTTTTTACATTATGTGTTTCTTTTACAGTTTCATTAAATATGAAAGACCTTTTGCTCTGTATATCTCTGTATGTCAAAGCATTAAACTGTTTCTCAAAAATATACTTTTAATCTGATGATAATCTGATTACAAATACAAAAAAACAGTTTTAAGTATCCAAATCATACCTATATCTATCATGGCTCAGAACAGAGGACCCAGTATTCAAGACAAGACAGTTAGATTACTTAAAAAGAGTTTATCTAAAAACACTGGAGAATTGCAGTAATAACAGGGACGTCTAAGACTGGAACCTTTGGTCTTAAAGTTCAGTCTGTGCCCAGAGGAAGAGGTGGATTCAAGGTGGACGGCTAGAAACACCACGCGGTGAACGCTTGCCAGAGAGTTCCAGACGCTGAAACCTAGAAAACTGCAGAACTGGCAGGAGATCCGATCCAAGCAGAAGAAGGAAGGTAGGACTATCCAGAGGGTGAAGCCAACGCTGGTGTTGTAGAGTTTCACAGGAATCCGAGCCAGAACATAAGAGATACAAAGAGGTACCAAAGAGATATTCAGGTTGATGTCAGGAAGCAGATCTAGGTTTGGTCAACAGGAAGAATCCAGCATTAGTTCAAAGACAGGTCAGACAAACGGATAAGAACAAGAACAAGCAGGCTCAGAGGTCCAAAGGTAGAATGGGTCAGGATCAGGCAATCAGAACACAGTCAGGTACGCTAGAGAACTTTCCCCAAAGCTCAAGAATAAGCTGGCACTGATGACTGGTTAGAGGGCTGGTTAAATAGAAGCAGGGAAATCAGATGAAAGGTAATGACAAAACGGATGGAGTGGTAATGGTCATTTCACTGTTTAAAGCTGCTCATTCACTGTTGAAAAGCTGTATGCATCGAAATGTCACTCTGTGTTTACAAGATGAATACAAAATTTGTCTAAGTTAGGCAGGTGACTGAAATGAGTAATCCAGCCAGTCATCAGTGCCAAGATCATGATAGTATCATGCAAAATATATATTTTTTTCACACTTTTAAATATGTCTAATGCAAATCCTTATTCCATGCATCTTTTGGGAATCCTCATGAGCTTTGCCGCTTGGGCAGCAGCCCTTCCCTGTCCTTTGAAAGTGACGGGTGGAGAATAGCTCCCTCCTGGAAGCAGTTGCCTTTACCAGGTTGTGCCAGCACTGTAAACAAGCGCCCACTTTCTCTGATCAGAGGGATGATATGAGGTAGTGTGTGCTGATTTTAGCTCAAAGTTAAAACAAAGTGGCTCTTTTAGGTGCTAATCTGAACACAGCAGCAAAATGTATATTTTTTAGCTTTGGTTTATGTCATAAAAGTCTGTTTATTGGCTGTGAGAGGGTCCCGGCCTTTGCGCCTTCAGAAATTTTTTAATCCTGTCATGATTTTATCTAAAGTTTGGACCCACATGCAGTCAATTCAGAGAGCCACAGATGAAAAGTTTAACAGGTTTACTGAAGAGTAAGGCTCGGGCGGAGTTGCTCAGAACTCAGCTCAACCGGAAGTTTCCAGAGAAGTTGTAGGGTCTTTGACTCCAATCTGTGTGCTGTTTTCCAGTGTTATTCTGATTCGGTGTAGTGTGGAACAGGGTTTACCCAGAACTCGGATGGTTGTTGGTGAACAGAGAAACTGACTGCCACTCAGATTTCCTGCGGTACTTGAACGGAGATGGAGATGATTCCCTTGCTCGGAGAGTTAACTCACCGTCCTCTTCAAGGAAGAAGGATCCAAACCTCCTGTTTGAATCCCTAGCTTGGTTTGAGGCTCAGTTGATTCCTCCAGGGAGTGAAGGTCTGAAAAGATCCAGTTTGCAGGAAGACTTCCCAAAACTGGCAAACACTCTGCCGTCGAGGTAGCGGCAATCAGCAGCTTAAGAGAACTCCGCTAACGAGGCAACCATCATCAGGTCTGTGAGGAGGCGGACCAGAACCAGGCGCCTCCTGCTGATGGAAGGGAGAACAACACAAAAAGACAAACACAGACTGGAGTCCTGACAAATCCAGCAACATCTTGATAAGGTATTTTTCTTTAGGTTGGAAGAAAACCGCTTTATTTTATAAGAAATGAACACATAATTTCTGCAAAACTGAGTATTTAATCACGCATTTGCCTATAGGTACCTTTAAAAGAATAGTATATAATTATTGACAGAACTGGAGTAACTAAGTCAATTTTGTTGGATGTATTCTGGTGCGTTAACAACAAATGCGAAAATGACAAAAAAGAGTCAATACTTTCAGCTGAGTCCCCCCCCCCCCCCCCGACATTTTGCTGTTGACAGCAGGTCAAGCTCCGATGCATCATCAAATCTGTCCCAGCCAGTTCCCCCTCAACATGTTCTCAACATCTTGAACAGGATTTACAGAGCAAGTCGCAGATTTTATATACTTTGGAAAGCTGACCGGGGGTCATATTCATTCTTTGTCGACTTTATATTCTCTATCTTCCATTTTGACTGAAAAAAGCATGTTTCTGCTGCATTCCTTCATCCTATCGCACAGTCACTTCTAGTCCCTGATTGGTTGTCACGATGTGACCAGACACAAAAGCTCAGATTGTTCTACTCCTTCCACTTTCGCTTCTCATTCTTATTCCTTATTTTGCCTTGCTGATCCTGAGCTGATCTACATGTGATAATATGGAAATCGATCGCCCTGGGTGAAAAAATCCCACTATTAACCAACACAAGTCATTTCCACTTCTCCCAGGATTAGACTCTCACCTTTGTGGCTGGTTAAGTGTATTATTTTCTGAAAATCTACATACATATCATCTTTATTTATGGAAAACACTTCAGAATATGAATGTTTTTGAAGCCCTGGTCAGTATGACGGAAGATCAGCTGAAATTTTTTTTTTTTTGTCTGAGGGATCTGTGCACTCTGACAACAAAAATGAGGAACATAGCAAAGTGATCAGCTGTAGATAATGTTAAAGCGACAACATGCTTTATCATAGTTGGGTCGTGATAACCTACTGGCTGTTGTTTCGAACCTGTTGCTTCACAGCAACATGCTTTCTGCTTATATTAATCCGTTCAATCACTTAATACCCTAAGGACATAATCATTCAAAAAATTCACCTTACTGCTGTCGTTGGAGCTAAAAGGAAGCATAGCACAATGAGACACTGAGGCAGGCTTGTTAGAAAATGTATTTAATGAATGGCTACGGAGCAACATAAACTAAAACTTCCCCCAAAAAACTGTTCTCCTGTCACTGTGGATGACAGCTCTCTGTAGCCAGTTTCTTCAAAAAGAATATTGCTTTTGTATTGGGGTTGATGCACACATTTTACACTCAAATAAGCTAAACTCCATGACAGAGATATCTTCTTCTTCTAAACATCGTGATGGCTGGATTGTCCCATGGTGCTTGTATTTTTATGTAATGGCTTGAACAGAAGAACATGGTATCTTTTAGCATCTTTTAACTATAACCATGTGAAATGAAGGACTGGTGGAGACTTATTTCGAATATCTCTGTTGGTTTGTAAAGAAAAAGAGAGATATTGTCATAAATAAATCCTGGCTTGTTTAAATTAAACTATTTTACTTTTACCCACGTTTTCTCTGACTGGAAATAATTTTTTTGGGGGAGGCCATACTTGAAATTGGGCTGTTGGCGATAAAACCCTTTTACTGCAAAGACTTGGAGCATCAAAAAAATATTAAGAAATAACGTATCAGAAAGCTTCATGCAATAATAAATAGGTACAGAGTTGTTGAATGGTGGGTAGATATAATAAAAAAAAACTTCAATTTTCTTTTTTATTATGATTTAGGTGCAGCGGGGCCTTCTTGGATGAATGAAATTTATTTTAAATCTAAATTAAATGCCATGGCTCATCTTCTGAATAGTATTTTTCTGACTCATGTCTGTGTTTCAGAATAACGTTCTGTCATTTTGTTGGTATTTTATCACTTGCCTTAAACATTAAGTGCCAAATTAATCCTCCTTAGCTGAGGTTAATAAGGAGTTTAATAAAAGCTAATAGACCAGGCTCCTTTAGGACCAGAATAGTCCATCTGTTCCATTAAATGTGCCACATATAAAACCACTTTTCCTTATCTTTGCATCTCAAAGCCATTGTGTTGTGATAGACACCATCTGCTGTTTTAGATCTTTACATTATGGTTGGCTACCCATATAAGAGCAGAAGGGCTTTACCATAAATTCTATATGATAAATCACAGAACTGCCAAATGTATTTCATTTTAAGCTAGTGAATATATGGAAATATGTAAAACAAGGAAAGCAACTTTTATATATATATATATTTTAAAAGTTCTCTTTTTAATTATTTTTCCCTATAAGGTAATTTGTCAAGGACAGCAAACCCCTACACAAATACTACTATCCCTTCCCTATTTACAGTTGAAATGATGCTCTCAGATATGCAATCTTCCGCCTATTATGAAGTCACCATGTCTAAAGATTAAGGGGAAGGTGAGTAAATCTCCAACAATCACTAATATCTTGTGGCAGAGTGTAAGATATGGATTTGATACATTAAAATATGTCCAAGTTTGAATATGTTAAGGGGATCAGTGTTAGCTTACCTTGTCAGTGTCACTAGAAATAAAGAGGTAACACCTCCTAGAAGGCAGCCTGGAGTTGTGGTACCAACTGGTACCAGGCGAGCCTGGGGGTTGGAAGTATAAATAAACTTTCAGTTATAATTCTAAAAAGAAAAAACCTGCAATTCTATGTATTTTTATTATATTTGTTGACT
>NW_015150637.1:701055-702886 GCF_000732505.1 Cyprinodon variegatus | reverse complement strand
AAGACTAAAACTGAAAATGACTCCAGACTCAAGGAACAGGAGGAATTGATCACATCTCTGAAGAGTCAAGTCTCACAATTGACCGGAGAGTTAAAACTTCCTTTGAAAAAAGAACATCATGAAGCTTCCTCACAAACAGAGGAGTCCATGAAAACTGGAACTTCCAGTCAACAACAGGCACCCATGGAAAACAGGCCCCAAAGAGACAGATGTGGTTCCACAGTTAGAGGCCCCCACCATGAAAACAGGAGACAGAATCCAAACGGAGGCTTCAATGCAAACCCAGGCGTCTACATAAATGGTGGCCATCATCTGAATAGAAGCCACCATCGAGACGCAGGACTGTACATGAACCAAGGCCCCCCCACACAGCGAAACCACCATCCACACAGAGGCCTGCAGGCAAACAGAAGATTTCCTCCCTACAGAGGCTACTAGACAAACACAGGCCACCAGCTTCAATGTGTTTTCTGGCATAAATAAAGGCAACAGCTTTTAATATGCACATAAAAAAAAAAAAACAATAAAACAAAAATTGAACACAGATGTTTGTTATTTTATTGCTTTGTTTCTACTGTAATTAGCTTTGCAAAGGTTATTCAGTTTTTTCAACTGGGGCAGACAAAACATGATTTGATTTTCTTCCTGCTCCCCTTTGCTTATGGTAAATGTATGACAAAGTGCCTGTTTTTTCTAGTGATTTTTAGCATGGAGCAATAAATGAAGACATTGCACCCCTGCACCTTCAGATAGGGTGGAGGTCTCTGTTTTCAGAGGCAAAGAGGTGGGAAGAAGCACCAGACCTACTTTGTATCCCTGCGAGGAGGTTTTGGACAGCACCCCTTTAGGGATTTTATCATTCTGCTCGGAAATCATAATTCCCATAACAGTAATACCTGGAGCGGTGTGATCAGGAGCTGGGACGTGCAGAGGAAGGGGGCTGAGGGCGCTTGAGCACCTGAGCTCCTTTATACCCAAAGTGCCCTTTTGCCTTTTTTTTTTATTTATTGTGTGCTTGTATCTATGTGCATGTGTGTGTTTGTGTGTGTGTGCATGCCCAAAATAATAATAATTTAGATCTACCGTGCCACGGTAACCGTAGCTGGTCACATGATCACCTCAATGTGCTCTCCCTCACTCTGCCTTCAATGCACTGATCTGCCCTTCTGCAAATAACCATGCACTGCTTCAGACAACCACTGCGACTCCCGATTCCAGAAAAAGTAAACATCTGGTCCGGTAACTAGGTTCTGCGGCGGTGTTAGTTTGTGCACGGTGTATTGTTGCAAGGTAGAGTAGACTGACCAAGTAAAGTGAGCAATGAGCATCCTCTGTGCCCTCCAAATTTGGATAAAGGCTGAAACAAACTGGCATCAGAACAAGAGCATGCTCCAAACACTTTTCATTACCTTCCCCTGCAACATCAGATCTTTTTGCAGGAATATCTTGATAAATCATATCTAAATCTTTTATTTAGGCAAACTTATTGAACAACCAGATATCATACGGGTCCTAGTTCCTGAGCTGAGAACAGGCCACAACCATGCTTTTCCAACAAAGCAAGGCAGAGCCTATTTATATTGTCCATTCTCCAATAGACTGATTTATATTGCAAAGCTCACTATATGAAAGAAAGAACAACTTAGAGAATAATTGTATTTTTGTCTTGTCTGGTCTTTTCACGTCATTCAACATTTCAGCTTAGAGAATGACAAACAGTATGATTTCAGTAAAGCAGTAACATTTATTTCACCCAAGGAAAAGCTTTACATATGAAGCTACAATTTAGCAGTTTTCACAAATCCAAGGTGAGTCCTTCCTGTTGCAGAGA
>NW_015150637.1:686587-698982 GCF_000732505.1 Cyprinodon variegatus | reverse complement strand
AAGGTACTAAGGTAAGACACAGGTGCTGGGTCGCAGATGTGTGAGACTGACTGTCAGAGAGGCAGCTTTGCAGCATTTACACAAGAAGAAACTAGAAAGAAAAACGTACCCATCAGAGATCTATGGACTGAGCTGTACTAAAGTGAGCATTACTACACAGTAGAAATAAATGGGTCAAGGCACCCAAACTAGGTACCGGACATCCATGTATTGTTTACTCTGAACACACATTTACCCCATTTGTTCCTCAGTAATTTGACATGCAGCAGTTAGATAGACACAGAGTAAAAGTTCAACAGGTTTTTATTGAAGAGTACTGTATATGAGTTTGGTACAGAGTTCCTCCGAACTCTGCTCGGATGGGAACTGGAAGATGAAGGGAAGACAGACTGTTAGATTCAGGCTCAGTGGGAAATTGGAGTTGATAATCTTGAAGGAGAGGATTTGTTGCCACTCACATGTCCAGAGAAGAAGAGACACTTAGACTCCAGTCTGTGTGTTGGTCTTCCAGAGTTTGTTTGATTCGGTGGATGGCGGAACAGGGTTTACCCAGGACTCGGACGGAGTGGAATGATGCAGCCGCTGGTTGCAACTCAGTTTTCCTGTGGTACTTGAACGGGTCGTGGTGAAGATGATTTCCTTACTCAGAGAGAGATCTCAGCGTTTTCAAAGATGACTGAATCCAAACCTCCTGTTTGGAATTCGTCGCTCAGTCTAAGACTCAGTTGATCCCACTTGGGAGTGGGGAGTAGTTTATTTGTGTGTGACATTAGAGGAGAGTTTGTAACACAAGTTTTATTTGTTAACAATAAAATTTGAGAACATGCTGTTTATTTGTGAGGAATAAGATTTGTTTGTGTGCAACATGCTCTATCTGTGTGTGCAACATGCTTTTTTGTTTCCAATATTTTGGCAGAAAATTCACTGCATAACATATTGTAAACAGAGCTGGGCAAAGATTTCCTGGTATTAAGTAAAGTATATCAGAAAAGTAGTTTACAGCTCTAGCTTTAAAGACATAAATCTATAATCAAAACGGAACATTCTTAAGATGTTATCTTTGGAAAGAAATTGGAAACATTTTATGGATTTGCAATGTTGTATGGTTTCCTATGAGAAAATATAGACAGCATTTAATCCTATGAGTTACGACATAATTTCTTAAGTATCTTTAAGACTAAAAAAAACAAACAGAAACTATACAGCGCAGAAAAAAACCCTGCAAAATTACACAAATCTGCTTTGTATCCCTCCACTACTTTTTGTTTGACAGACTAACTTTACATTGATAACATTTAAATGTTTCTAGGACAAAGAAGCTGAGATTCCTCAATATTCACCTCCACTATTGCCTTCACTCACTCACTTAGAGGATGTCAAAGGTCAAACAACTTATATGCTAAGTCATCGAGTGTTTGCCATCTGCCTGTTCATTAGCACTGACCTTTCCCTAGTTAAGAGAGGTCACTCAAGGAGGAGACGCAGATCTGTGTTCCTTCATAGAATATAAACACCTAATGGTTTCCTCTCATTGGTTTGAGCTGCTTGCAGCATACACCTTTTCAAATGACTATATTTCTTGTTTTCCTGTCCACCTATTTAATATGAACAAAACAGGCATTTCTTAAGATTTTTAACACATTACAAAAGGTAAAACAGGCCTGTGTTACTCATAAAATAAAGTCCTAGTTAAATTGAAAGACTTGTAAGAGATGTTTGCACTTTTGTACCTTATGAATTTTATGTGACAGATTTTGTTTTTTTTACAAATTTCAATTAAAAAACCTTCTTTATTCTTAAATTAAATTTCAATTTAAAAAACTTTTTTATTTAAATTTCCATTACAAAATGGGTTAGTTCCCTTCATAATACTACACTTATTTATGTTGCTCCATCATACAGAGAACTATATAAAATGCATTGGTATTTGTTGTTTTCACGTGATTAAAATGTGAAAAATGTAATTGTAGCTTCAAACGTGCCTATTTTAGTACAGCTGTTAGCTATAAGCTTCTTTTCTAACACACTGTCCATGCAGAGCCCTTTCTTCATTTTTCCTTAACGTTCAAATTTTTTAAAATTCCTTAATCCTACATCCACAAATCTCAGATGTTTCCTTTTTGTTTTTCTTCTGTTGCTAGATCGACAAAGTATGTCATGATTGTGAAGTGGATTGGAAAATGATTTATGTTTTGTTGGAATAATCCAAAGAGCACCTCTTTAGCAACCAGAGCTGTAGCCTCTCTGAAGGAGTTGCCTTTGGGCTTCTTGGCGGTTTCTATGCTCTCACTGCCTGGCTACTTAATCATGTCTACTCATCAGGCTTTTTGTTCTCCTTTGTTCTCCAACAAACCTCTGAGCATAGAACCCGAACAGCTGGATTTATACCACAGACACATATCTGAGAAAACAGCTAAAATACTCTAAAAAAAATTTTTTCTATAAGATCAAGAGGCTTTTCAAAGCTTCATTTCTGGATTTAATTTCTTTTTCTTAAATTTACATTTACAAACGTGTTTGTTGTTTTTCTCTATATAGAGCTCCATTTTGATATGGAGAAATATGAACAGTTTGAGGAAGTTGTCCAGCAGCTCAGCACCACCACCTGGTTTGATTTCACAGAGTCATGCAGAGGTTACTTAGACAGAGAGAGGAGGGAGGGGGAGGTATCCCTCTGCTGGCCAGCCGTGAGTGATGGGAGATGAAGATAGTGCTGATAGAGGCAAAGATTGTGATCTCTTTCTCTGTTTCGTTGAGCCTCTGTCAGGGTTAATGGAAGCCAGGTCATGGAGGCATTAGGTTTTTATGTGATGGTCAGTTGGTTATGTGGGATGACTTGTTCCAGAAATAATGGGTGCAGATAAGGTGGGCATCCCTCTCTATGGTTTATGCATTTGACCTGGTGTGATACAGATATTCACAAGCCAATGAACAAGCAAACACACATAATGCGAGGTTGGGTGGTGTTTTTTTTTTTGTTTTTTTTTTTTGAGGACCCAAATGCAGAGATGGGTTTGTAGATTTAATAAGTTTCCACAGGCAACTGAGGCAAAAATCCAAAAATCCAAAATACTGAAAACCAAAATCTAGGAGAACTTCAAGTAAAAGAAATATGAGGAGTCAGGAAATGACGGAGCAACAAAACAGCAACAACAAGGAACCTGCTAACAGTGGTTCAATATAAGGTGTATAAATGGGAGACTGAACAAAGAGGCTAATCAGCAGATTGGGAGCAGGTGTGGACAGAGGAGTCTAGAAGGGAGCTAGGGAAAAGGAGACTGACACAAGAGGGCAGCAGAGGGCAAACAATACCTAAGAACTTAAATACAATAAAAATAACTAGAATAAAACCAAATGGAAATGCAACAAATAAACTAGAGAACACAGAAAGACATGTATTAAAGTATAACTCAAAAAAGAAAACCTAAACAGAACTAAAACGTGCAGAGTCATGAGACAGAACAGATACCAGAATTTCATATAAGACTGTAGTATTGGATTGGTAGATTGGTTATTTCCAAATGATGAACGAATAAAAGCTGAATGAGGGTAACTTAAAAGCTATGTTATTTTTAGTTTCTAGCTGGATCCACAATTAAACTTAAAGCAACATTTAGCTTATTACTGTCTAATTACAAGACATATAAATCAGTCAATCAAATGACAGGAACACGTCTGGGGATCTAAATGTTGAAGAGGACTTGATGGAATCAGATTAGGAAAAAAGGGGGATTTTTAATGCTGTTGAAGGTTGTTGGTGCCATACAGGCTTTTCTGAGTGTTTCAGAAACTACATTATTGATAACAAACAATGTTCATTGTAAGAGAAACTATCCATACGTAGCAATGTGAGAGGTTGGAGAGAAAACATATGGAAAACATGATGACAGAAAGAAAACAGCTGCTCTTTAAAACCATGATCTAAATAATTTTGATTCAGTTTATTTATATAAAGCCAATTTACAACACATGTCATCTCAAGGATATTTACAGAGACAGCTCAATCAGATCGTACAGTCCGAATGGTTAAATGTTTTTTCTAAGGAAAACAGCTACTGTAATTGCATTGTTATTGATGTTGCAGGATTCGTTCCTCCTGTATGAGCATGTTGAAACAAAAGATGTTTGTTTTCATCGCATCACTATACAGTAATCTCCCACGGCAAGCATGCATGCAGCAACAGTGGACAGGAAGTACTCAATTTTAACTGGAAGCACTTCCAGCAGAAACAGATTTAGTTTGAGTGGGTATTTGCTGAGGCCGACCTGGGGTTCAGGTAGACAGAGGCAGACACATAAAAGGAAAATAGAAGCACTGATCTATAAATCTTTTTCTATGCTAGAAAAGGTCATGGTATGTCCAGTGGTGGCTTTGTCTAGAAAAGAAACAGATATGTTGATGAGCTCTGAGACTTTTTTCATGCCAAAAGGGATGAAAGACATCACATACAGTTAGTCTCTATAAAAGAAGCAGAATGCCATTTCTGAAGAACTGGAAACTGATGTTAAACACATGAGTTGTTATTTCACTCTGACAGTAAGGTGAGTTTGGTATAGGCATGAAAGACTTGGATCAATCCTGCCTCACATCAAATGGTAGAGGTGATATAAAGATATAGAGGATACACCTTTGGTCTTTTATGTTAGCCAGAACAGCCTACCTGAGAATTGTAAATTACTAAGTTCATCTCTTCATGTCTACAATGTACCCTTCTTCAGAGGTTTAATTCCAGCAAGATTATAAAAAAAGTACAAATAATCTTAAACTGAGTTGTTCAACATGACAATGATGTAATATATTGATGTTTGAATATGGACCAAAATCTACAAAGCGTGGATGCAGTTGCTTATGCATGGAAACCCACCATAACGTTTTCTAGTGCAGTTAGGAATGTTTTTGACAACTAAATAAACTATGCTAAGAAGAATGACTCTGGCCGTTTCTCTATTCACAAGAATGCGAGTCTGGACTCTTGTCCTCGCCAAGTATGTTCTTGAGAAGAACACAGGAAAGTCTGAACCAGCAGCATAAATATGGGTCAATTGGAAAAGAGGCGTACTAATAATAAATTCTTACTTTTTTCATTTAGTTGGGGAATAATAATTATCACAGTCAGCTAAACACAAATCAAATGAGCATTTTGCCAAATAAAACAAAAAACTCGCCATCAGAGCCAGTGGTACTTCACACACGGCTATGCAGAGAGAGGGCATGGCTGCCGTTACCCGCGGAGGTCCGCTGGTTGCCACGGTCCACTCAACTTCGGAAATTCATTATTTGCTTTAGTCAGTAAATGGACCATATAGTGACACTTAAAACTGTCCTTTTCTCGCCTCAAATTATCTTAAACTGTATTTTTATAGAACAACGTCAACAGAAAAGAGAACTTTTAACCTAATACTCTGTGAGCGCTCCATTGGAAGCTGCTGCTGCCGCAGTGCATGCTGGGACAGCTATCAATCTCAAGAACGGACAAGTCTGCTCTGATGCATGCTGGGTCAAGAGGGAGGGGCGGGAACAACATCCTGGGATTGTCTGTTTTCGGTCTGCTGTTCTTGTGAACTGGAACAAAACTAGGGTTAAGGCTGATGGCGTTTCACGAGCACATGAGAACGAACAAGTGCACACATTGAGAAACGGCCAGTATTTTGTGACTACCTGAGAAGGTTAGCAAGTTTGTGTTTATGATCTCCTTTGTTAATTGCATAGGTCTCCTGCTTGTTAACAGCTTCATTTGTTTACAACAGTGCAGTACTTTAAATTGGCCCCAGTGGACCATGCTGCTAATTTTGCCTCTGTATTTGAAAAAAAAAACAGCTCAGCTTTTAGAACCTGAACCACAGCACAGGATACTCCCACAGGGAAAATTTCTGAACTGTGACTTTAACCTTATTTGGCACGGAAATTCAATCTGGCCTCTAGTCTGCTACAAGCTTCCTGTATAGCTCCTCAATGTTGCTATTCTTCTGGTAATGGAACTAATGGTATGCATGGTTTTATATTTATATTCCTGATGTGTAGCTGGAAGTGTTTACTGCTGTCTGGAAACATATTCGCTCAATTTTATTTACTGAATTCAAAGTTAAACTAATAATATTGCATTGAAATCTGTTTAATGTAAATAATTTACAGACGGTCTGTGTTGTAAACTATCATAAAGGTTAATTTAAGAAAATACCTTAATAATGGATGAGTCATTAAATTAAATGTTGCATGAATTCACGAAGAGCAAATATCAAAATACAGTTATACAAATCTACTAGTGCATTGTACAGAGATTGAGTAAAAATCATCCTTGGATCCATAGATCCTCTATACATTACCATCAAAAAGATATAAATACAACCTCAACTGGCAAATTAATTTAGGAATACGTAATAAGGCCACCTAGGTCCTGATCTTCTAAGATTCAAATATGTTTGTGCAAAAGGTGGGCGTGTTCCTGGTGATCTACAAAGATTGATATACGCAAATTTAAGATGTGAAAACAAGTGTGGTTTTGCTAATTTAAATGAGAAGATTATAAGCTGTGATCTACAAACAGTTGAGAATTGTCAAAGAAAGATGAGGTTCCAGAAAAATAATAATCATTATACTAAATAACATTTATAGAACACTTTACGGAGGTAGTTTATCGCTATGTGCTATGAAGAAAAGTAAAATACAATATGATGAAAATAACTCAAATGTAAATTAAAGTACCAGTACTATAAAACACAAGTTTTGCAAAAATTTAAAACAGGAGCAAACAAATAAAACATACATTACCATGCTTCTTGCTTCTTTTCATCCCCAGGGATAAATTGGAATGATTTTGGTTTATTTTACGGGTCTTACTCATTGCTCTTTCAAGTAATATCCCTTTCTTAATATTGCAGTGGTCCACCGTATGAAGCTATAACAGCTTCTGTTCTTTATGCAAGGCTATCCACAGGTTTCAGACACATGTTTTTGAACATTCTTTGACAAATATTCAAAATGTATGGGGTTACAGATTAATCTTGGAAGAGACAGCGTGCCTCTCAGTCTCCACTGTGATTCATATCAAAGGTTTTCCATCGGGCTGAGGTGAGGACACAGTTCTGTTCACTGAAACTAAGTAGAAAAACGCTAGTTTCTGAAAAACATCCATTCAGATCATAATCCTTCAACCACCATAATTCTAGTCTCATCATGTCTTTACTGCATTGGTCGTATTCGACAAATTATAAAACCCTACTTTGGAATGTGAGACACCAGCAAAATCTGTAAAGTTTGGCTGAAATTTAAGCAGTCGGCCTGACCCAAACAATTTGTTTCTAGCTAAAATGTGGCTCCCAGTGTTTGAGAAGACAGAAGCAGACATATAAAAGAGACATAGAAGCACTGATCCATTAATACTTTGTTTGTTAGAAAAGGCAACCAGCTCAAGCTCCAACGGGGGCTTAGTCTTGGAAAGAAACAGTTAAGAACACAAGCTCTGAGCCGGTCCTCATGCCAAAAGAAATAAAAGAAAGCAGTTACAATTCTTCACATCACAAGCTTAGCCTGTTGCTATGTCTAAGAGAGAAACAAGAATAAGCACTGAAAAACAGGCTCAATTCTGCCATTTATGTGTTAATGGCAGCAGCTCAGCTGATATTTCCCTCCGAGCTGTTGTCACATAACCTGGCAGTAGCCAGATTAATAGGTGTAGAACTGAATTGAGTTCTATGTTATAAATCTGGGATGGATGCCGTTCAGTTGTGAAAAGGAAGAAAGTTTAGTACAATAATTTGAGCTGATTGGGTGGCGTGCCAGTTAATACCCGCCTTTCATGATACGCTTTCACTAAATTATTGTCACCATCATTGTCACCCAGCTTCATAGCAGAAATACCCAGCTTAATAGCTTTGGCAACTTGGTCGTTGACAGGAGCTACCAACAGAGACACAATAGGATTTGTATGCAACTTTTTGAGTGTTTTCACAGCTAGTGGATTAAGCTGATAAACAAGAAAAGCACAGACAGTTTTCTCATCTACAAATACACCAAGTGTTTCTTTTTGTGCCTTTTTTAAACAAGATATTGTCGCCATTTTAGCTAAAACCAAGTAAATTGCAGTATCGACAGATACTGTCCCTCCCCAAAAAATGTCATTCGCCCGACCCGCTGGTTATTACGAGATGGATGTATTAGCTGGATGGATTTGTTGTGAGACTGAAAATCAGATCCCGCGATGATCCAGCTTGGAGCGCAAGGTTAATTGTCACAGTCAATAAAACCAAAACAGATGAAGCTAATATGATGGTAATTAAAAAATAACTCAGAATAGAGATAGAATGAAGCAGAATGATAAAAAGTGGTGTCCATGTCCTCCAGCAGTTTAAGCCTATAATAGCATAACGATAGAGATAGACAGTAAACAACAGGTTACATAATTCTGGGATTATTCTTAATGTCAAATAAAAGCTAACCTGAACTTAAAATGTGTTGCTCAGTGTGACAGGCCAAACTCAGCCTATAGACAACTTTGTTTTGAATTTGCTCTCTAGAAGAGGTTTCTTTGTTTCTTAAACAAGTCACTAAATGAATTTCACACAATGTTCCATGGCTTTTTAGTAATCTTAACACGTGCATATTTACAAGTCCTTTACACACAGCTGGAATTGTGAAGAATGTCCACATCATGTTGTTTAAATCCATCATATCTGACATAATATGAAATTGTCCAAGCATGAGATTGGAGAGGAAATACTGTTTCTGTTTAGGCATCAATGTGTATATATATGATTATATGTACATAAATTATATCATGTTATCAGTTATTGGCCTTTTGGAGTAGTATGAACTCATACGGTAAGTAGGAATTGGAAGATTGTTGGTGGTATGGACCATGATAAGGTAAAGGGCTATGATTAAATCATACTTTATACTTATGTGTTTATACTCATTGTCATGATGCTGCCCTTTTTGGAGTTTTTAAGTTTTCATTTACACTTTCATTTATGTCATTCTGTCTTTTGGTATTTGTTTCTTTTTTTTATTTTGTGTCGTTGTAGTTGTTTTCTAGTTATTCTTTAAGCAGTGTTGTGATTATTGTGTTTCTCTCTGTTGCCCCCTTGTGCCAGTTTTCTTTCCCCTTGGGTTCCTTCTAGTTACTTCTATCCACTCATGCTCCATATCAGCTCATAAGCCCATTCTTTCTTCTGTTTCCCATACTGTATATACACAACCTCTGCAGTTCCTCTATGTTGGTTTCTTCTTGCTTTGTGGCTTCATTGCTTCCTCCCCATGTTTTCTTTCTTCCTGGTGTCTCCTGTTTTTTTGTTTTCTTATGTTGTTCCTGGATATTTTCCTCTGTTGCCTCTGGAGCCTCAATCAAATCAGCTAAACTGATCTCTGCCTCCTCATCTCTGCATTTGGTTCCTCTAAAATATATATGATTCAATTATGCAGTTTGTTGGTTTGGCATTGTCAGATTGATGTAGTTTAATTATTGCAAGTTTTTTTTTTTTTCAAACGTTCAGCAGTCTGATGGCGGTAGGGAAGAAGCTGTTTCAGAATCTGCTTGACCTGTATTGGATGCCTCAAAACCTCACCCCAGAGGGCAGCAAAGAGAACAGTCCATGGTGGGGGTGTGAGGGGTCATTGATAATGGTACGGCCTCAAAACACGCAGTACTGGGATGAAGAGCCCTGATGATCTTCTATGCTGTTCTCACCACTCTCCTCAGCTTCTTCCAGTCTGAGGCACTGCAGTCTCCGCACCACGTAGTGAGACAGCCGGTCAGAACGCTCTCTATGGTGCTTCTGTACAAGGTCGTGAGGATGGGTGGGGGCGGTTGGGCTCCTCATCCTCTGCAGAAAGTCCCCCACTAGTTCCTTGATTTTCCCTGCATTTATCAGAACATGGTTCTGGTGGCACAAAACCATGAAGTTCTGGGTCCTCTATCTGTAATCTAAGTTGTCCCCACCTTTGATTAGGCCATTTATGGCAGAATCTTCACAGAACTTCTGGAGGTGGCAGTGTGGGGAGTTGACGAAGTCTGTAGTGTATATGTAATATGCCACAGATTAACTCACGAGACAAACTCAAAGGATGTGGAGAACATGTAGGGGCGTTTTTATTTACAAAACGTACATCCAATCAACTGTTCACCAGTGACAGGAGGGCATTACCCGTCATGCACCTTACAGCGCAGGTGCTTCTGATCAACTGTGGCGGCACCCTAAGATGGCTGATCTTTTTCTGATTACTCAAGGTTATGGTTGTTTACATGCTCTAGACATCAGATAAACTCGGGGGCAAGTGGGGAAAGAGATCTAACAGCCCAGCTGCACTGTGGACAAAGGAAATGGATCTGCGCAGGTCTACCTCAACTTAAACTCACCTTTTAGACCAATTATAACGTGTACTCTTTACGATTAAAAATATTGTTGCTAACGTCCTTTTAGACCAATAGAAATGTGTATCTGCTCCTTACTGCAGAGAAAAGCCCACACACAGGATCAAAGAGAAAGTGATCTGGAAAACACAATTTGAAAAGAAAGCAAATTATAAAAGTTGGTCTGAAAAAGAACTAAAAAACAAAATATGAAAAAGGATTTTTTAAATTGATAAGTGAAATAAGATATGAAAAAATAAATATCCAAATTCATTTTTCCATTTACATATTTTTCGCAAATTTCTTCTTACAAAAAGCAAGTTTAAATGTCTATTTACAAGATGTATTCTTTACTTGCAACAATAATTCTTTCCATAGAGATACTAAATACTCCAACCATTCCTTGATCTTTTTGTAAAAACTCAACCGAGTCTTTTCCAGATTTTATGCAATGACTGAATTATGACCCAGGCTTTCACAAGATAAACTGCGTTTTAGTCAGATATAATCTCTTTGTAGGATTCCTCAGTGGTGAAACACAGGGTTCTTTGGTATGTATGCACAGAGAAACCTTTCAAACATGTGTCTTGAATTTCCTCGGGTTTTTTTCTGGACTTGAAGGGAGCCAGTAATTCTTTTGAGGATTTACTGATGTGATGCTCTTAGAAAAACCTCACGCTTAGCTGAAAAACATCATAATCCACTGTATGAGTAGATAATACAAAGGCAGAAGGGTAATTACTGACTGCGTTTGAAATTATATGCTCCATTCTTCAAACAATTAAGCCATCTGTCATCAATATTATGTGAAGGTTTAGTTTTACAGTCCATTCATAGATTTTGTCAATCCTTTAAGTAAGTTAGTTAAACGCCCTCTCTGTAATTTCACTGTGATGAAATAAAATGTCTTTATAGGCACTTTCCTGCTGGTTGCACTGGTACCCAACCAGAAAATAAGCTTCCATTCTCACCGTGCTGTGAGACTCCCAACATTTCCTCCATCACGGCATGTTGAACATTTCTCTCCTGTCTTCTGCCATTAAGAAAACAATTACTCTGCTTCCCATACCTCATCTGGGCCCACTGGCAGCAATCATAGGCACCATATGGCTGAATCCTGTACATCACCAGCTCGCTGATGGTTGCCTGCAGGCATGCTATTGTTCACCATCTCTCCTTTCATGTTCTGTCATGGCAGAACAAGGCTGCATGTGTTAAAGCTGACTGCAGCGGGCATGTTTTCCAGCATGTTATCTTCTGTCGAAGAAAGTCCCGTTCTGTATTAAGAAAAAACACAGAGGCAGCTGAGATGTAAAATGATCTGTAAGAAATGAAATCATTTTACGCTGCTTAAAATCATATAATTATTGTTTATGCCCACCAGGAAACCTAATGTAAAACAGGGTTAATTTAAAACGCAACTAAACTACATGACATATCCTAATTTATTTGACTTTATTATACCAAAAGTAAAGCATGGTTTAACGTTTATCTTTACATTTTATCATGCCACAGGTAAATAAATAAATTTAGCATGTTTCTATATGTTTGAGAAATATTCAAACTAGATGGTGCAGAGAAAGATTGCTATAGCCTAACAGTCAAATAACTGTGTTTTCCACCTAATGCAATTAAGTGAACTCCTCTGATTGACGAGAAAGATTTCCAGTCTTGGGTTTTTTAAAGTTGTGACCTGCTGATATTGATTTTATTGGACTCTGGTTTCTCTGTAAAGTAAGATATTTAAGTATGATGGCCTTAAAATTGGTTAATGGGGTTGTTTCTATTGTTATTTTAAGCACAAATCATCTTATTCCATTGGCATATTATCTTACCTGCTCAAATAAAAGGAAAATACATTTATTTTAAGAAAACATTTATCCACTCATATTTCAGTTTTTGCTGTGATGCTTAATGAAGAGATGACAAGATGTTTCGCCACCTCTCCAGGAAGCTTTCTCAATTCAAATGTCTGGATTCGCAGTGAGTTTGAGTCTTTATATAGACAAGTCTGAGTCTATATAAAGACTCAAACTCACTGCGAATCCA
>NW_015150637.1:681025-683640 GCF_000732505.1 Cyprinodon variegatus | reverse complement strand
TTTAAACCCCGTCAGATAGCGTTCTCCCTGCTTAACATGGGGGAATGCTATCTGATGGGCCTATAAACCCCGTCAGATAGCGTTCTCCCTGCTTAACATGGGGGAACGCTATCTGATGGGCCTATAAACCCCGTCAGATAGCGTTCTCCCTGCTTAACATGGCGGGAACGCTATCTGATGGGCTTCTAAAACCCGTCAGATAGCGTTCTCCCTGCTTAACATGGGGGGAACGCTATCTGATGGGCTTTTAAACCCCGTCAGATAGCGTTCTCCCTGCTTAACATGGGGGGAACGCTATCTGATGGGCTTTTAAACCCCGTCAGATAGCAGTTCCCCTGCTTAACATGTTAGTAACGCTGTTACTTTCAACGCCGTTGCTCCCATCACTGGAAGGCAGTGTCATCGCTACATTCTAATTTCCAAGGCCCTTTTTGGATTACTGCCCTCTTAAATTTGTGCCTTACTTATATAGAAAAGCATGGCCTCTTATGCCCTGAGATCATAAGATCAGCTGTTGCTCACTGTTCGTTTCTTTCACACAGAGCTACGGAAGAAAATCTTTATCTATGAGTTACCTAAGCAGCAATTTGTAGTTTCTATCCTTTATTGCTTTAAATTTAAAAATGAAATAATTTGAAAAGGCTTAAATTTTCTGTCATTGTTTTACTTGATATGTTTTTTTTATATAACTTTTAAAAAATTCAATTTTAATTGAATTAAATGTTTTTCAATTGCTCTAAAAATGTTCTACCATTTTCATTAATTTTTCTATTTACATTATACATATAGTAGCTAATTAGTTCAGTTGTATTTAAATAGGTTAATTAAGAGTTTTAAATAAAATACATTTGACCTGGAGTGGAATGATTTTTCTTAATAAATTATTATATTCTGAATAGACCTTGATGTGAATTTATTCCATATGTTTGCAGAGTTAAATGTTTGACCATGATTTTAACTAAAATCAGCCTTCATTTGTTGTCCTAACAAACAGCCAGTTGGTTGTATGTTCGCCAAACAAGACATGTCACTCAGAAGGTTATTTGATTAAGTAATATATATTTAAAACATCATTTAATTCCATTACAGGAATAATGTGGTAAATTTAATCCTGTAATTTTCCCAGATTTAGCCAAAGACCATGATTTAGTCAACTTTTCCTACCATTTATCTATATTTAGCTTCTACCTCTCATCTTAAAGGTAAATGTGATGGTCATTTGGAGTGTTACTTATCATTTACCTTAACAAAAAACAGTTTAATCTGAAGAAAAGTATTCCAGGCAATGATTATATGTATTGGATACAGTTTTCTTTTAGTTCTTGGTGCTGATCTGTGCCAAAGTTACCCTGAGGCTATATTCTTAACATAATGTCCCGAAATATTGTTGAAAGCCTCCTTGAAATAAAAGTGCAGTGATTCTTATATAATATAAACACTATATGTAATGCTTACTGTTTATCTGTGGCCAAAAAAAGCCCCGGTTTTTAAAGTGGGAAGGGGTTCAGCAGGATTGATCCCCCAGGGAACGCTGTCTGGGATCCATCAGAGGAATCGAAGAGCTGTGACTGGGGCCAAGCAGCCTACCAAGTCCCCTGTGACAGAAGGCATATTATTAAAGCCTGTTAGCTCCCTTCCACGGCTGGAGCCTCCAGCCTTCCAGGATATCATCCACTGGGGAAAAAATGGTGCAGAAAGATGAAGGAGAATGATCAGCACTCTAAGACCAAATGTGGACCAGAGGTTCTCTCTGGTGAGGTGTGATATAAAGACACAGAACAACACTGTGTGCTCAGTATGCATGGGAGGCCTTTGGTCCATTGAACTTGTGCTTACAAATGGTTGGCCCTGAGCCCTTTGCAGGATCCCCGGGCTCCCACTAACTTTAGTGCTTAATGAGCGCTTCTCTTGCCCCCAGTTACGCTCTGACCCAAGAACAAAGTTGGTGGTAATTGGCCTGCTCTGGAGTGCTTCAACACATAATAGGATTTCATTAATTAGCCCTTTAGAAAATGATTTAACTTAACAAAAAGCAGATTGCAGCAATTAGATCTAATAGTGGTTGCATGTTTTCAGACTAAGTATATATTTATGCAAAAGGGCAACATAAAGATTAGGTCAAAATTAAATATAATGGGCTAAAAAATTACACTTTATTATCTCTCAGCTTTTTTCTGAGCCCTAAAGATTCTAATTCTCATACAGATGAAATATTCAGGAATACTTTCAACTCATTTATGGATACTGTTCCACTGCATCTACCATTGCTTTTGTATGATTTATTCTGAAATGATTTGTTTCAGGCTTGCTGTAAATCCCTCCTTCGCTCGGTTCTAGAGCATCTATCCTTTTTCTTGCATCTGTCTTCACAGTAAAGCCTGCCAACATCTTGTTTACCTGGAAAGCAGTGTTGGGTTTTACATTAAACCTTTATCGTATCGTCAGATGAAAACTTGAGATTTACAGAGAGTGTCTCATAAAAAGTAGAGAATTTCAGGGGCTGACATGTCTTTCCCATTTTTATTGTCTGTTGTACTTCTAATCTGCTAGAAAAGGCCTGAGGAAGAATGTGATTCTTCCTCAGGCCTTTGATGGAAGAAAGTCTCACTGGTCGC
>NW_015150637.1:661890-680020 GCF_000732505.1 Cyprinodon variegatus | reverse complement strand
GGTGAGAAATTTGAGCTTCAATGACTTCAATGTCTGAAACTGTAGCTCACCACAGGTATACTCCTGAAAGTGAAAAGAAATGGATAGATAGCTAACGGGACGAGCATGTAGGACGACCTTAAATAAATATCACCAAAATGATTGACAATTAGGAGGACCACTTATGTAGATGATCCACCTGGAAATAAAAGGTCTGGATATAAAAGGTCATCCTCTACACCTTTAAGTCATATTGTTCAGAAGTAACAATACTCTTACAGTAAATAGATACTGTACCATAAACTATGCTAGAATCTCTTGTAATATTTTAAAATTTCCTTTTATTTTGTTGAAGGGGGTTTAGGTACTAGTGGTGTATTTCGCCAAGGGCACCAAATGGGCTAGCAACCCCCCTTATGAGATGTACTGTATAGAGATATTCTCATGATGCTTTTAAGGAAACTGACCCACATGCAGGAAACCACTTAGAGAACCAAGGGAAAGCTTAACAGGTTTATTGATGAGGACAACAGGAGGTGGAATCTTGAACTCAGAGAGAGCTGATGAACTGGAACTAGAAGTGGAAGGGAAGTTCACAGCGGTTAGTTCAATGGCCGTAGGAAACTGAATAGAGTTCTGGAGCATAAAGGAAAAAGGGACTCACGTAGGAGGGGATCTCAGTCCTTGAATCCAGAATGTTTGAGTTTTCCAGAGGGAGAGCAACTCATTGGAGGGCGGACAGGTTGGTGGAGTTGGACTCTGAGGAGTATGAGAGCGGACTGTCAATTAGATTTCCGACGGTTCTTGAACGGATCATGTTGAGATATTCCCCAGCTCAGTTTGAACGTAAAATATCCTTCCTGGGGGAGAAGGCCAAAACTTCCAGTCAGCGGGAAGGCATTCTGCCAACAGGCAAAGACAAAACAACACAGTTAGTCTCAGAGAAACTAAGCACAGATTAGACTTAGCTAATCACGGCTTGGCTAGAGTACCCAAAACTGGCAAACACTCTGGCCTCGAGGTAGTGACAGTCCACTGCTTAAGTACTCCTCCGGATAATGATCCAACCAGCCGCAGGTGTGCAGGGAGGACCAACGAGGACAGGGCGCCACCTTGTGGTGGTGGGAGAGACAAAGACAAAACAACAAACCACACAAACTGGATTCCTGACAGATATTGTTTTTTTCATAGCTTCTCCACAAGAATCATTGAAGTACGCACACGGTGATCATAAAAGGAATTAAGAAATGTGTAATGCTGCTTTCTCTGAAGAGAAGCGTGTGTTGGCATCTGGCTTGAACATATTAGGAACAAAGCAATGCAATACTGTTATTGTTTTTAAGGGGTCATATTTATTAAAGACACCCCACCTGCCCGCTCTGGCACAGCTACCGCCACAGCTCTGCTCTCTGACTCACTATTTCTGTCATATTAGCAGAAGAGCAATATTCAAACCCAGCTTTAATTAGAATGGGTGCAGCTCTGCGTCTCAATGGGTGTTCAAGAACAAAGCATAACTTTCAAACCAGTGGGGTCTCTGATGGAAGAACTATTGATGGAAACGCAGCCACTGAACCAACAGCAAGGAAAGCAAGATCATGAATCTTTGAGCTGAGGTAATTACAACAGCTGGTGAAAAGACCATCTTGAGTCATTCATCCTCATAAAACTAATGTAACCGATCTAATTGTTATTGGACTTTGCAGTAAACTGTATTTTATTCATGGCCATATCTCATTCAGATGTAAAGTGGAAAATTCGACAAGTGCAAGACAGTTTAATCATTTCCTTTTTACTCTATTGGCCACAGGAAACGCTGTTCCAGATGTGGCTGAGGTGCGTCTAATATAAGCCAAATGCCTTCACACTTTGGGTAACCCAAAGCAGCCTGACATTTCTGGAGCAGAGGCTGAGTGTAACTGGAACTGTGGCCTTTTAGTGGCTCCTCTCCTCTCTCTCCTATCAGGATTGAGCCAATAGAGCAGAGAAAATCACGGGGCTCACTCAATGAACAACTGAAGCCAAATTAGGCACTTCCATTTAGATTTTTACTGATTATTTTATATTTATAAGGATGAAAATGGGGGGGTTTGGGAAAAAAAAAACTTTCTATTTAATTGTATTGACATATGGTAAATTTAAACTGATGATTTTGGTCATACATAGTCTTTCATCAAACAAATTCATAGAAAGAATATTTTCAGAATCATTATATCGTTTGTTTAAGTAGAAAGGTAATCTGACTCAATCAATACCAGCTTGAAAAAATAATTATCTAATGTTTTGTCTCCTTGTCAGATCCTAAATGAGCTGTGACAACACGCCAACTTAATTTTAAATGGCCACACTGAGGGGTAAGTGTATAGTTACCTAAACTCCAGAAATAAAATTAATCAGTAAAGCATTTTGAGATCACGGACTTCCAACAAGCAACAATTCTTGGCCCGTATTGTGACTTATTCATGGCTAAAACTCGCACATGAGCTGGATCGTTACCGAAATTTTATGGATGGATTGCTCCCCGGACTGAGGTGCACCTGTGATAAAAATTTCATTAAAAACTGTCCCTAACTTTTGAAGTTATCCTGTAGACAAGGCATTTTGACATTTATTAGAAGCACTGTCCTCTCTTTTGTTCCATTTGTTGATCTGTAAAATAAGATTCTTCCTGGTCAAAACTACATTCCTAATAGTCAGAACTGTCCATATTTTTATCCTAAATTACATTTTTGCCAGCAAAACATACATTTCAGGATGCAAAAGACATAATTGTACTAGTAAGAATAAACTTTCAGATACCTTTATGAATTTTAAGTGGCCGTTTTGACATTTATTGAATATATTTCAGATGTCTCAAATGCATTTCTTCCAAGTCAAAACGAACATTTCAGATATCTAAGATAAAATTTTTTCCTACCTAAAATTAACATTTCAGATATCTAAGATACATTTTTTCCTTTCTAAAATTAACATTTTAGATATCTGAAATGTTAGTCTAGTACAAATGACGTCATTTTCCCCATTCATGTGTATTTGGCCATTACTTTCAGAAATCAAAAATGACATTACTAAAATAAACATTCCAGATGTTTATTTCAGATCTCCGTAATCCAATTGTTACTGGACATAATTTTAAGTTCAGATATCAAGAATCAATGACTAAAAATAACACATCTTACATTGTTTAAAGCTTTCAAACCTAAATTCAAGACATTCGGTTATATTAGTTTAGCCTCCTTTCTGTGGATTTTAAAGCAGCAATGGGGTTTGTGATAGTCTAATTGAGGGAATCGAATGAAAATGAAATTAGCTCGTCCTCAACCGGAGGATTTGTGGAGAAAGTCTGTCAAAAGCAGAAGTTCTGTTCATGTCTGACTCCATTTTACTCAAGAGGAGAAGGTTTAATTTAGATAGGAAGAATGCTATTTTAGATATCTGGAAGTAAAAGCCCAATAGACATGAATATGAAACATGATGTCATTTGTACCAGTAAGAATTACATTTAAGATATTTAAAATTTTCATTTTGACTTGGAAGAAATAAATTTGAGACATCTGGGTTACATATTCAGTCAAGCCAATAAATGTAAAAACTGCCTGCCATACAGAGACAAACGCACAGACAAATACACACACAAATAAAAACAACTGAAATAATACAAGCAGCCACTTTATTACACCAAACAAACTGTCCAAAAACCCTCAGTACACAAAGCACACGAAATTGAAATGTCAAACCCAGAATTTTCACTTCATGAATGATCATTTCGTGACTAAATCTTTAATAGGTACTAAAAACACATACCGGTATACGCCACATACATACTGTACAGTAGAAGCCATTCAAAATGTCCCCACTTTCCTTGGTGGGTCCTTGGCTAGTCCCCTGCAGTCCTATTTTAAATATAAATATGTATACTAAAATATTCTTTCTGTCATGATTTGTGGACATTAAGATCCAAAGAGAAGCGTCATCTCCTGGTCAGACCCTGTAATTGAGTAAAAGGGTGCAGTCAGAGTAAAAAAAATATGTTGGGTTCATGTAGGGGACTTTGCTGGGAGCTGTAGGGAAGTGGGCTGCGATTCGGCTGCCATTTGACTGTAAAGGGCCATATTAAATGGCTGCTACTGTAAGTATTGTTATATACAGAAGAGATGCGTCACATTGTCAAGATTTTATTTGGTGCAAAAATCACTACTTTTTTTTAAATCCCCCTACTTTCACAAGGTGGCCCAAAACCACCCCCCAAAACACTAATATGTATTGCAGTTTGTTATTGATCGCAGGAAAATGTTAAAATATAACTGGAACTGTAGGTTTTGTGGGTTTAGCTTCAAGATTTTTAAGACTGCTTGCCAATTCAGTCAAGTTTACTAAGGATTTTCAAATCAGACTCAGAAAGCACACTTTCTTGATTTCTTTATTTCACAAACATCAGATGGAGAGCTGTATTGTACAGGTGTTTTATTTTTAAAGCAGAATCTTATTTTCCCAGCACTGAAGGGAAAACAGTGAAAGCCTTGTACCATATAATTTATTTAAGGTGTAAATCCACAGCTCACAGCCCTCTTCATCCAGAGGCCTCAGCAGCTTTTCCAACTAATGCTGTGTGAACCCACTCTGTAAAATACACCTCCATTTCCTCTGAATGTCTGGGTTTCAGGGTTGTTAGACAGCATGACCTTGTAATCCACCCTTTCTCGCTATGAGCAGCCCACCCAATTACTATTTTACAGACTAAACCATGACTTCTTGCTGCTGCTCAATCTGTCAATATAAACTGAAATCCTGCACAGATGGTCCCATTGGGGCAATCAGAATGATATATATTATTAATAAGTGTCATAATAAATTACCTTCTTGAAAACAGCTAATGTAGCTTGCCAATAAAACCCTGACAGAGCCCAAAGGTTGTCCCAGCAATGGGTCTAAAGGGATCTGATGAGAGGACAGGTGAACTGTGAGGAACATAATGAGATGTATGCAATCAGGACTCGGTACGGCTTCACCTCTTGACCATCAAATCTAATAAATTAAAACAACAGGTTTGGTTCCATACCTCCGCAGAATGACCAAATCAATAGCGTCTCCCTTGGCTGAGGACTTAATCGCCTGCACTGCCTGACCCGACAAAATAAAAAGCCAATTGTGCCGGTGCCAGCAGTTTTTCTCCACTCCGTCCCGATTTGACCTTGTGAAGCCAATAAACTTGACCACACTGGTGTCTCATTCAGGCTTACCAAGACCAGATAACACATGTAAGAGGTGCGTCCATCCCCTCTATTGATGGGAGTGCTAAGTACACAGCAGGTATTAATAAAGAACGGGTGCTAGATTGACTGCATGGTAATGATTTAGCTTGATAGAGATATCGATAAGAAACTCAATAGAGTGTTTATTTAGGCCTCCAGTATTGGCCTTTATTGTCTGTTTAAGACCGTGCATCCTTTGGCTGATAGCAGGACACCAGTGCACATTGTATCCTGAGAGAGTGGCTGATTTGTCACTTGACTGCCTTTTTGGAAAACACGTTTCAGGCAGGCTTTATACGCTCCACAGTGCGAGTTAAGTTAAATGCTTCTCATTTACTTTATCTGCGTATTGTAGCACAAACCTGACTGGGTGTTTAAACTGTTACTATAAAAATAAAGTCTAATTTTCTCCTCTTTCTTTTTGTTTAAAGGTAATAGGATGTTCTCTAGTTCATACGCTTATGACCACTGAGAAGTGAACAGCTGATTGTTTCCTCATCATTGCACCTGATAGAGAGTCAGTTAAAGGCAGCAGGACAAGTTTTTGTCCTCCAAGATGATGTGTTAGAAACAGAAAACCTGACAAAGATAAGGATTTAAAGGTCTTTGATAATCCCGGTAGAGATGCCTAGATCAGGGATTCTGTGACCCCTCCAAAAATAACAATGTGACATAAATACATATAACTACTTTACTTTTTATTAATTCATGCATATAACATGAAGTAATTACATTCTTTTAAAAAAATCAGCTTTACATAAAATTTTTTTAAATTTTTTTTTTGTTTTTCATTTTAAAAGTATTTTTAATCATTTAATGTGACATTTAATGATTTAAGTTCTCACTTCACTATTTGATGGCAAACTGAATTGAAACTATACACAGAAAATTAAATACTTAATGTATCTTTAAATCATTCATTATTTTAAAAGTATTTATAATAATTTAATTATTTAATTGTGCATTATAAGATGTAATGGTACATTCAAGATTTAAATCATCTATATTATATTAGACGGGTAAATAAATAAATGTTACTGTCATGATCTTGGCACTGATGTCTGGATTATTGGTTCATTCCATCCACCTGCTTAGCTCTGCCCAGTTTTCATTACCTTCCATCAGATCCACCTGTTCCAGCTTCTACTTAAATTATTTTGGTCCGATAGTTGTGGTGCATCATGGGAAATGAGCTAAACATTCATCTCTCTACAAATGATGAATACATACAGGGCTCGACGTTAACCATCGCCCGGGGCAAATCGTTTTTATTGTCCGGAGAGTACAAATTTCATTGCATTTGCCCACCGGGCAAGTGCAGTGATTGCAAAAAAAATGTATTTATCATTCAAAATTACTTTATAATCAAAGACATTCGATGTAAATGACCCAGAAGCGTTGCCGGCGCCATTTTTGTTGTTTTGTACACATTCTCGCGTGATTTGGAAAAGCCGTGTGATTTGAAAAAGCCGCATGATTTTCCGCCAGATGGCGTGATTTTTGTTCGGGAATTGGCGTAAATGAGACACATTTTCTTTTTTACTTAGCAGGCTAAAAAACAACCACAAGGCAAAAAAAAAATTATGTACAGTAACACTCCCAACACCTATTTTACCCTCCACTCATTTCACCCACCACCCAGATAACCCTAGATTAAAAATTATCCGTCAGGGATTAGGAAAATTGGCATAATTATATGCCATGTGCACAGTATAAATATGGCTATCATTTGGCAGTCTTCTGTACAGTGATGCACTGAAAAATGTTCATACATTTTTTTTTCTCTTAGACATTGGAGAGGTGCATTTAAATATTATAGAGCTAAACATGTTAAATTGGTGACCTGTTATGTTATTATTATTGTCTTGTTGCTGCATTTAATTTGTCAGGGAAAACTAATCCTGAGTCAGTTAAAAGTCAGGGAATTCTGAAATTATGTAAGACTGTGGAAACCCTGAATAAAATAACTATGTATAATGATTCTCTAGAAAAGTCTCATTATATTAATAGTATTATCTTGTATAAACATAAACGTGACTATAAAATATAAGTTATTCATTTGTGACATTGACTTGACTTGTGATTTATCTTAGGTTTTTAACCTGTCAAGTTTTTTTTAAATTTTTAATATTACAATTTATATTTTTCCAAACACACAACAGTTTAAAGCAAAGTTTAGTTTGAAAAGAAAGTTCAGGAGTTCATTATCTGAGGCATGCATATACACACTAGGAACCTGTAAACTTGAAAAATACTGAATTACAAAAAACATTTAAAAAACAAACATGTTTCATTGATATATATACAAAAATGAATATTAGGAACTATATTTATCAAACATTATACTGGGCAAGTAAAATTTGTTTCTGGGCAAATTAAATGTGAAAGTCGCTTGCCTGAAGGGCAAGTGGTAAAAATCCTTAACGTCAACCTCTGACATATTATATTTGGTTCAGGTAAAGAAAAAAAAAGAGGATTTACCATTTTAAAAAAAGGAGCTTCTGGTTTATCATGTTTTTCCAAAAAAACAATGAAACCCAGATAGAAAATAGATCTCCCCTGAAATGAGACCCAGCTAGTGGCTCGTTGCGCTGTTTGTTAAGCCCTCCCATGAGGGTCTTTGAAGTGTGATGCATTAACATGCCTTGTGAATGCAGTTGGCACCCCTGACTTTGCAGATAAAAGCGCAGCGTGATAAAAATATGTTTACTCTCCTGAGTGTGCCTGTCTGCCTCACGTTCTTTCAACCAGTTCTGCTTCAATTAATGCCTCCCTAATTCTATAAATATAACAACAGCTTTAATTACTCCTGCCTGTAATCTCCCCACTGTGAAACAGACCGCCACAGGTAAAGAAAACACAACTGACATTAGATGCTGCTTTTTGGAGGGGTGGGGTTGTGGTGGAAGGAAATGAAATGGAGCGATAAAATTGAAATGTGATCCCAGCGGAAATTAGCCTGCTAAAATAGGCCTGAATATTTCATGATTCCATCAAAGCTGTTTGTTTGATTGTCTTTTTTTTGTCTTTTTTAATTATTGCCTCTTCACACAATTCTTTACTCAGAGCTAAATTAAATAGACACTAAGGAAATTTCAGTCTACTATGATAGTTCACAATGCTGGTTGTTATAAATATACTCTGATCAGTGACAAAGATACCTTCTTAGATAGACCTATGCAAAGCACCTTTTCTTCTGCGTAGGACAGAAAATAAATTATTCAGTTGATTTATACAGCGCCAAATCAGAACACATGTAAAATTTTTGTCAGTTCAATCAAATTATCCAGATAGACTGGTTTAAACTTTTCTAAGGAAACTCGTACAACCGAATTAAGTCACTGACTTTGCAAAATCCAATTCCCTGAATGAGCATGTAGTGACAGTAGACAACCATTTGCATTGTTTTGTTGACTTTGCAGCAATCCCTTGAGCATTGTTATGGAAGCTGGTGCCCCCAGAAAGCATTTACACCTTGAAGCTTCCCTTCCAGTTCTTTTCCTGGGTGCAAGCTACTTGGTTTAACCACTCTTAACTTAAGACTTGGTAAATCAATAAAAATGACTAAAATCAGGGTTAAAACGTTAACAGAATTTATTCCAGATCAGAGCTGTTCAGGACAGGGAAATTGCAGCCAGTCGGCACAGCTTTGGGCTCAAGTCATCAGCGCACAATGGCATCCAGATATTGAGCCCCAAACAAGGTAATCTCCTTCTTCTTATACTTCATCAGTCTGTGTTGCATCAGGTGGATGCTTAGCTGTGCGTGTCAGTTCCTGACATGCCATCAAAACCTTGACCTCTTTGCTTATTGCATCCATGCTTTGGGATTACAGACATGCTCTTCTTTATTAATCTGGTCCCGAGATGTATTGTTATCCTGTGCTTATTGTACAGGAAAAAAAGACCGTCCTGAGTAGATGGGTTGATATATATAAACTGAATTTAATTTAATAGCTTACGTATTCACAATGTGATACACTATGTGAAGGAAGGCCAATAAAGAATAAACCAAAAGCATGCATAGAGCGACAGCAAAGAATCCTCTTGCAGGACCATCTTCTGCTGAGGCCACCTGTGGTTTCTAGGAGACAGAAACAGATATATAGATGATCTATGAATACTTACTATGTTTGAAAAGCTAACAGTAAACCAGCTCCATAAGTGGCTCGGTCTAAGAAAGAAACAATTAAGCAGATGAGCTCTAAGATTATTATCATGTCACAATGGATGAAGGAGAGCAGATACAGTTAGTCAGGATAAAAAGCACATAAAAAAACAAGCCTCCTACCTATAATCAAGCCGCCCAGCTGATATTTCCCTGAACATTTTTAACAACAGGTTGAGGACTTCCTGACAGTGAACAATTACAATAATCCGGCTTTAAGTAACAAATACATGAACTAGTTTCTCAGCATCACTCCAGGACAAGATACATCTAATTGTTGCAATATTCTGGAGATCAAAGAAGCAAATCCTAGAAACCTGAAACCTATTATGAGATTTAAATAAAAAGGTTAATCAAAAATGACACCAAGGTTTTTTTTTTTACTTTATTATCTGAGTGATATTTAATGTTATCCAGGTAAAGCTGCTGACTAATCAGCTTCTTTTTCAAAGACTCTGGGCAATAATTTTTGTTTTGTCTGCATTCAAAAGCGAATCCATGAACAGGGAGCGTAAACGGATTGATCAGTTCAGAGATTGTATATTAATGCGTGGTTGCAATCTATAATTTATGAATTTATTATGATGATTTTATACCAAAAATATTATTTGATTCATTTTGTCCTGTCAATTATTTTCTTTTTTTAAAGTCCAGATCCAAATATTCGCCTTGCTCTTGGTCTTTGAGGGTCCGTTCTTGGTCTTGGTTTGGGAACCAGCTTTAACTCCATCACTGCTTTGCATAACACTCCATCCATGCCCTTTAAAGCTGCAGTAGTGTTAATTGTGTAACATGAAATTTCTAAGTTGACTTCATAGCCTGTTTTTCCCCCAAACAGTTTATCTAACAGATATTCTAAATGCGTGCCTTGTAGCCTTGTAGCCTTGTAGCGAATTCTCTTAAACGGTTTGATGAATATGTATTAAAATGCACCTTTAGGCCTCAGTAGTTTATCCTGAAATGACTCATTCCCTCTTTTATCTTAGTCTGGCTGCTCATTCTTCCTTTGTCTATACACAAAAGACAAAACATGAGCTTGGAACAGTGCCCATTGCTTTCTACATTGTAATTGCAAGGTCACAAAGTCTCTTCTTGATATTATACTAAACATCATCAGACAAGACGTCTTCTTGTTAGTCAGAGCACAGCTCTGATAATCATGTACTGATCAATATTCATAAGCTTTGAGTCAAGTGTGAACTCCTGACTGCCTACCTGCTATTATCTGATCATACATATACATACATGAAGGCTCTACAGCTATGTAAACACAATGAAACAGATGCTTACCGGGTGAAACTGTTAAGTGCAGCGCGGACATGGATCAAAAATGTATTTGATGCAATATTTATTTTCCAGGCAAGCAAGACGCTCTTCACAGCGTTTAGTTTCCAGCTTAATAATTTACATGTATTACACACAGAGGGAAGCTGGTTTTATGAAACATTTACCTCTGCTGCACATTTGTTCTACCGAAGCTTGATGGCTTCAAAAGAAGGCTGAGCTGCTAAAGATTGGCGAGAAGAGGCGGCGGGATGTTGTGAAGTACTGCTGCATATAACAGTTGGTCCTTGATTTAATTTCTGACTCTGGTAAGGAAGGATGATTAGCATATAAATCCTTATTCATTCACTTAACGAGTATGCATTATTTATATTGATCAGGCGTATATAATTCACAGCTCGTATAGAACCCACGGTGCTGTGAATTAATTAATTGAACTTTATTGATCTCACATTGGAGAATTTTACCTCTGCATTTAACGCATCCCCTTGGTGTTAAAGATAGGCTCGGTGTATGCACCGTGAAGCTCATCTCTCCGGTTCTTTTTCCTGAAAAGAGATCACTCAGGTCACTCTTTAAATAACACTTCATAAATTAAATGCATTAAATAAACACGAGATATGACAACAGATTCTGATAAAAATTGTAATCTTACTCAGATCAGAGAAATTGATTAGAATTTACAGAATGCAGCTGTTAACATTCGCCCTCACTTCTCAGGAAGTGGCCACAATTAACAGTTTTAAAGGTATTTTATACATCTCCAGTCTGCGAGTTCATCATACACATTAGCAGATGATTAGACATCCATGGCTCCAGCCTTATCAAAATATTACACTTTGTTCTTAGCTGAAGGACGCCGCTCTCATTCCATTCCCAACAATTTGCCACGTACAGAAAGAAGATTATAACTGTATATCTGGACAGAGGAACTGTTTTAATTAGATAAATGATTGTGTAAAACATAAGTTCTGACACGCACCAGGCAGGAATTATTAAGGTGTAATAAACTCACACATCATCAAGGATAATTATCCTAACATTGGGCTGCCATTGTTGGATGCCCGGGGAGCAGTGTGGGGTTAAGGGTTTTTGCTCAGGGACCCAGAGTGGCATTCTGAGGGAGTGGGGCTCGACTTAGAATATCAGGATTCCAAGCTCCATGCCATAACCACTAGGCCGCCGCTCACACAAAACATAAAGTCTTAGATTTCCTTTGTTCCTCCATTTTTGCTCTTCATTCAAAGATGTACCAAACCTGTGTTGAATTGTTTGCTGTCAGATTAGATCTAATTTGTAAAACCCAAGACGTAAAGTTATTTAAAGCAGATCTTGTGTCAGAGACAGATGTCGGAATGTTGACTGTATAATTTGTATGTATCAGAAGGGTTGTGAAATGTAGCCTAGGTGGAAATTTCACTCAATCAACCACATCTTTACCCTCATGCAATAAGAGACTCATCCGTCTATGAAGCAGCCAATCAGCATTCAGTCTTGCTTAAGAGATTTCTATTAACAGCTCATCAACAAGGATCTGAGTTGGATCACATGTCATACTTTGATTCTGATGACCCTGATTTAACTCTACTCTCCTCCCTCCTCCACCATCCTTGCAGCTCCATCTGGCCCCTTCTTCATGTCACTGCTCGCCTCTATTGAAGTAATTTCCTGGACTTGTACTGCTTTCAGGAGGCATCTCCAGCCTGGTTTAGCCAGGTTCTTCCAGAGATATCTTTCCACTGCGAGTTTTTTCTCTCCACTGTCACTCTATGCTTGCTCATCATGGAGGTTCCCATCAACAGTCGCCTTGTTCCAGCAGGCATCCATCTTCATACCATCTCTGTTCCATCACCAGTATCAGGACTGGGGGGGCTTCATCCCTGTTTTCATTCAGCAGCTCATGTAATCAAATTCAGATTCATTGTTAATGTGCCCCGCCAGGGCCTGAGCACCAAAGCCTTAATTTATTGTTTCAATGAAACTCTTCTTATTGCCATCTTTCTTTTTGTGAGTTTTTCAGGTTGAAAATCCATTGTTTTCTGTTAAAGACCTGTTTTGGAAATTGTGGCGTCCAAAGATGTTCTGTGAATTTCCATCTGTCACCTTAATTGAATATGCGTTGGTCTGTGGGGCACAAAATAAAAGTCCAATGGGGCATAGCTCTATGATATATAGAAGGGAAAACCTAGGTTTCGGGCGGGGGCCACACTTCCTTGTACTCACTGAGAGCAAATCTTAGGAGGCCCAGGCCTGAGGTAGGAAATTGATTCTCTGCATTGTGTGTTCATTGTTAAATATTTATGCTAGATTTAATTGGAATAAATTCTGATGAAACTTAAAAATGCCTTTTCCTTTATGCCCTGTACAGAGATTGCTCCCTCATGAATAAAAACGACCTGTGGTTCAACACTTGTGGGATAATTAATTAATAATGTATAATCCTATGGAATGCCAAATTATGAATAAAATAAATAACTATCATCTTTGTCCTATTTAGATAACACTTTCCTTAGATATTATGCTTTTTACTAACCTTTAGGGGCAAAACACCTATATATGAATGTTAAAACCTAATAAATCTGAAAATTATGTCTACACAAGTCTATTTCTACATCCTATATCGTTATAGTTCGTTCTAAATCTAAACCTTTATCTAAATCTATAGGTTGTGTATAAATATATGCACTATTTCGTTAATCTTAAATCTTAGACTTAAATCATCAGAGGATATACTAATTAACTAATTAGAATGTCAATTAGAAAGGGAGGTTTGCTGGGTTTAAAGTTAAGGCTTTTCATCTTTAACTTTTCATCCGAATGTGGACGTTATTTGGACGTAAACCATTTCGTCTTTTCAATGTTTTTCAACCAGTTTTTGCTTGGTGGCTGAGATTTACAGTTTAGGATATAAGAATAAGATTTAAGTTTTCGATTAAAGTTTTAAATTTAAGATGTAAGTTTGCTAAAAAGCATAAATTGGACAGTATATTTTCCTCTGCATTTTTTCACATCCACTGTCACATATAATCCTTTAATAATTTTGAACTAAATAGTGCAAACTGATCTGATTTGCAGGGCGGGGATCATGGCAGAGAGTTAATGTTTGGCCAACATACTGTATGGAGTCTTCAGTCCTAAATGCAGAATTCCCAACCTGGCCAAATATTTCCTACATGTCATTTCAAGACCCCTAACTCTGAGAATTGTGGTAACCTCAACACCCCTGGAAAGGTTTAATATTTTCTTCCACCACAGGATTTACTTTTCTCACTTCATAAAATCTTCTAAATGGCTTTGTTACACTTTGGCTTTATTAATAGATTTGTTGACAGAACTGCTGAAAAAACTGCTGAAAACCTGAGTTCTGTCATTTTCTTAGACGCTGATGCAAACAGGCTTAAACATGGATTGTGCATAATTTCTCTTCAGGTATATATTTTTTTACGCCATTCTGAAAATGACACATCAGTGGATGTGAAATTACCAGTGAATATAAAGGCACAATCTACCTTTCAGGGAATTTGGAGGTAAATGTAACAACGGTCCTCCTCAGATGTCATTCCATCTCCTCCCCAGATATGGCATTCTTGTTGCTTATCCTCCGTTAGATGTTGCAGGTTACCTGCAAGCCCCACCAACAACATTAAACTAGATCATTTTAAAAATGGGGATGCTATCCCCCTCTTCTTACACTGGCCTACAGAGTTTTATTCTTATACCCAGGGCTATCTTATTAAAATGCATAACAAACACAGAAACATGCCTTCATTCAGCTTTCTGTCAAAGATTGGTTTTAAAATCCCATATGTCTCCATGGATCGCCTCTGTTGCTGTTTTCCTTTGGGTTTTGAGACACAGAGTACAAAAGAAAGCAGTTGGTCTTTTTACCAACCTTTACTTTTACATAGCAAAGCCTTTTCAGCTCTCAGGCGTCTGATCATGGTTGGTGCCCTGTTGTTTGCAGCGCTTTGGGAGATCCTTAAACTTATTTGCTTGAACAACTTTCAAAGTGTTGATGCTCTGGGCGAGAGCGCCCGGCTTTTATGGAGCTTTTAACAACCAGCTTTACTGCTTTCAGAGAAGCTAATCTTTTTTTTTTTCTGTTTTTCGAGTAACAGGGCAGAACTTTCAGCACTAGTAAAGTTTGATAGATTAAATATCTTTTTTTCAAAATTCCTTCACTTTGCTCTAACTCTGATGATAGCACATATGCTAAAGATTAAATGCTACTTAGCAAAGAAATCAATCGATGACTGGGACTGGTCAAATTTTCACTTAATCAGTCCTAATTAGGCATTATTAGCATGGGTTGACAATATAAATTTCTGACAGTTTGAGACATTTTTGTGTTTCATTAAGGCTGAAAGTGTCATGATCAGAACGAGAGGACCAAGTATTTAAGGGAGACAGAAAATAATTCAAAAGCATTTATTTTAAGAGCTGATCTGCAGTATCAGCGGCTAGGCCGCCTCTGGTAGGAACCTCTGCAGAAAGGAAACACAGGTTAGTGACCAAGTAAACCTGACAGAGGAAGATTATACACACTAGTCACTAACGTGGTTTAATAGTTCAATCGGTGCCCAGAGGACAAGGTAGGATCTAGCCAGCTGGATGTCCAGAGTGTCCCATACAGTGCAACCCTGGAGGACCGACAACAAGCAGGAGACCAGATGAAGGAGGGCTTTGAGGGTTGCTGGAAGGGGAAAATCTGTTCAGCAGCGCAGAACAGCTATTTGTGAAGCGGATGCTCCCTCTTTCTTTCCCGCGGTGAAACAGATAAGTACACAATGATACACTCCAATCAGTAGCTCTAACGGCAGGACAAAAGAGGAAGCATTGTTAGCTTACTTCTAGAAGGTTCCTTGTGGAATCCGTCTCTCCTAACAAGGTGTGGAAAAGAGGTTGATCTAGGGTGACCGGATTTTGGGTTTCTGAAAAGGAGGACTCATTTTTGTTTTGGGGGGGCGGGGGTTGGGCTTCTGGGATGCTTTACTGGACCTGGATCGGCCTGGGCCGGAATGCTTCCACCCGCCTGCCTTACCAAGATTCCAGCATGGCGCACCTGCTACCGTCACCGGGTCAGGTTCGGTCGGGGAGTGGTGGCCTAGTGGTTAGGGCATAGGGCTTTGAATCCTGAGAATGTGAGTTCGATCCCCCACTCCCACAGACTGCCACTCTAGGTCCCTGAGCAAGACCCTCAACCTCACACTGCTTCCTGGGCACCTCACAATGGCAGCCCACTCCTCCCCAAGGGGATGGGTTAAATGCAGAGAAGTAATTTCCCTCTGGGATTATTAGAGTATGTAAAAAAAAAAAAAAAAAGATCTGGCTCCCTGCCCCAGACCAGCCCTGGAGCTGATGTCTCGGTTCTGCTGCACTGTCGACCAATATTTTTTTAAAATCCCCCCCAAAATTTTTTTTAGGTATGAAAAGTAGGACATGTCCGGGAAAAAGAGGACGTCTGCCCCTTTAAAACTGAAATGTTAATTGGCAAAAAAAAACAAAAAAAACAGCATAACTCTGCACACTTTCATGATTTCCACCTGTTTAATTAGGCAACTGAGAAAAAATTGACTTTTCTATTTTCTCTATCCCCATGTGGAACCTGATAGCCAACCCAAATGTAAAAGTTAATGTTTGAAGACAGACATCCTTCTGTGGATGGACCAGAAGCAGCCACAGATGAGCAGTCAAGCTGACATTTTTGTCCATATTGGGAACCGTCTAGCGAGGCCCTCTGACTGTGCATCAGTGGTGCCAAAGTCACGGCTCATTAGATTATGAAGTTCTGCCAAACAACACATCTCTATTTCTGATGAAATATGTCTGCAAATGCTGTTCTGTGAACATATAAAGGGAGCTTTGCATTTGGAAAAGAAAAAAACTATTCCTCTGGCTGTTCATAATAAATATGCATTAATTTGTATATTTCATACATATCCCCTTTCTGAATTGTAGCACAGATAACATAAAACAACATAAGGTTTATTACACAAGCCTTCTAATTTACAGCTATAAATTGTGTTTGAAACATATGGAGGATGAAGCGCATAAGCCAAAGGATGTTTTAGATTCTGCAGAGAACAATTCCCTTAACAGATGCCTTGCACAGCAGCAAAACTCCTATAAAGATTTCCAATTTCAACGTTCAGCAAACAATAATTGAGCTGAAAGGATTTCCACAGGGTAAAAAAGAAAAAACTTCAGTATTTAGAAAGAGATGTTTAAGAGTATAAAACTCCTTGCTAATACAGATCTTAAGTCCAACTTCTGAGTCCCTCCTTAGTATTTAAAGCACTCCGAGGCAAAATGTTAAAAGTCAAAATAAGTATAATTTGTTTTTTCCCCCCTGATTTTAACAGAGCCAAGATGGTGTGCTCATTTGAGCTTTGTCCTCCCAATAATGATAATGGAGCTTCTTATGCTTTATTTTTAATCAAGAACAGGGAATTAATTGGTTTTCATTATTGTTGTATGAAGTGAGAAAAAGTAGAATTCTAAAAAAAAATGCAATCCAGGACAAAACCTGGAATAATTGTGTTGTTATCTATTTATAGAAATAAATTTAATGACTTTTGTTTTCTTTAATTTTTTTTTTTTTTGACGGATTTTATATTTTCAAATGTCCTTTTCAAATTTATTTTATTTACTCATTCTTCACATTGATCTCCAAGGACATTAGCAGCAATTTATTGGTTATTATGTGCATCTAAAGCAACATAAAATAGATTTATATATTTATATATATATATATATGAAAGAAGAAAGAAATGACAAAAGAATAAAAAAAAAAAATAAATGACAAAAGAACATTTTTAAATTAACCAACCAATAAGCAAAGTTCATCTCATTTCAAAAGATATTTTTAGAAAGAAAGTTTTAAATGTTCATTTCTGGATTATATTTCTGTCAAATGTCCATTTATAAAACATATTTCTTAAATCTGCATAAAAAAATGCTTGTAACAATAATTGAACAAAATTAAGTCTTTTTTGATTTTCTTATAATAATTTTAGGTTTTAATGAAACGGCTCAGATCGCCCTTTTAAAAAGACATGAGATGGAAGATGGAAAGCGGTGAACATTATTGGGTACAATCAGCCATTGTAGATGGGTGTATACCTTTAAACTTTATGTTGCCTGTATTTATTCATTCTGTGTTCTAAAACTTGAACATATAAATTAAATGAATGTTAGTATTTATAGGACAGCAAAGAATTTCAATGACAGATAAATCTAAAAAGTGTTTTTCTGAAGGGATCAAGAAGGTTTGGTAGATATGAAAATAGTTGTTTTAGTATGAACAAGAAAAAAGTTGTCTCTTTATTAAGCTGTTTAGCATCTGAATCATCCTCTGTTTGCTGCAATGGACAGCATGTAATATTCTGCTAAACTCGTATCTAGTTTAGTTTAGCTTTAAGTTTTTCAGTACAATTTTACACCTGAAA
>NW_015150637.1:651429-660938 GCF_000732505.1 Cyprinodon variegatus | reverse complement strand
ACTGTATATTTAAACAACACATCCAGCCTACCGAGTACATAATAGTAGACAGACCAAATTTTTTATGAGGTGCTACTCATTACTGATGGGCGTACAATGTAAAAAACAAAAAAAAAACAAAAAAAAAAACAAAAGAGTACAATTTAAGGGGGAAAAGGTCAATATAAATGTTATATTTAAAAGTAAATCTTTATCCAAATCTATACCTTATATCTAAATCTTACATCTAAATCTATATCTTGAATGTAAACATAAAATCTAATATTAATCTTAAATCCAAATGTTAACTTTAGATTAATATGTCATATCTAAATATAATATATTACATCTTAAAATCCTAAATCTTAAATTAAAAAAAATAATAATTTTATCTAAATATTAAATTTAAAGCTTTGAAAGATAAGCTTAATTACCTCACTTTTGGTATACATGAAAGGAGATGAGCTGGGTCTTTGAAGATGCCTTCTGTTCTCATTGGTCCTCCTCTCTGCTGGGGGTGTGGCCTAGTTTGAACAGTAAATCATGGTTGATCAGCATATATTTAAGTGTAACATTTAAGATTTAGGATATAAAATATACACTTTAAAAAATTTCCATCTAACCAAGTCTTACAAACTTTTATCCAGCCAAATATTACTTCTGATCTGGATTGGAAATTAGAATATTGAGAAGATTCTGTTAGAATATTACATTTCTTTTGAGAAAAGAACATAGAAATAAGGGCAGTAAAGGCAATTGCGCATTTTTTGTTTTGAGGATATATGTATGTCATGATTTCCAGAACCCCAAAACTCAAGACGTAATTTAGACATTGGCTAAATCTGGTCGGTCCGTCATAGTTAGACTTAGACAACTTTTCATTTAGTACAGCTTTTCAGACAGTAAATGAACATTTCCATTTCATAAAGTGCAGCAGTGATCTAATGTAAACAGTGTGGGAGAAACAACTTGTTGAAAAAAACAAAACAAAAATTCATTAATATATATGGTGCAAATGTGCAGTTTTTTTTTTGGTTTGGTCTTACCAGTGTGATGCAGAGTCTGTGGCGTGATTTAATGATTTTTTCCCCCCAACAGTTCAGAAGTCTGATCCCAATAGGGAAGAAACTGTTACAGAATCTGCTGGTCCTGCATCAAATGCTGCAAAGCCTCTTGATTTAGTCCACAATTAGTTGTTGAAAACTGGGCTGTGTTTGTTTGGTCTGATTTTTTCAGCTGTTCTGTTTCCATCAACACCCTTGTTTATAGATGCTGGAGATCGGCCTGTTTTCCAGTGTAGTCCTGTTTCTCTGACCGTGACTGGCTGGATGTGCTCTCTTCATCCTCTGGCATGGGAGCTGGCTCGGAGCTCGTCTGCGTGGCTGTGTGTTTCCTGGACAGGGTCGCCTTTTACAGTTGCCTTTTGTATGTCTGCTTCTGTCTCCTTAAACCCCAGTCGGCCTCAGCAGATGGCCGCTCACACTATGCCTGGTTCTGCTGGAGGTTTCTTCCTGTTAAAAGGGAGTTTTTTCCTCTCCACTGTCGCCTCAAGCATGCTTAGTGTGAGGGATTGTATTTGAGTCAATGAGTCGATGCAATCAACTGGTTTTCCTTAGATAGAAAACTTTGAATCAATTTGACTGTATGATCTGGTTTAACTGTAAAGTGCCTTGAGATGACTTGGGTTGTGAATTGGCGCTACAGAAATAAACTGAATTGAATTGAAATTGAATTGAATTTTTCACGCTGAAAGATGCTGAAAAGACTTTGCAAACCCAGTTTCCAACATTTTTTTTAACAATCTGAAACTCTAGAATATCTAAACAGATGCACCTAAAGTTTTTGGTTGTGGGAATATAATCATGTGGAAGGACGTACCAACTCACCAGAACCATTCAGAACAAGAAAACATTGCAATGTTTAAAATGAGTTCCTGAAATCTGTCTGTATATAATAACCATCATACTTATGTTTTCTTATTATTTCATTTGAAAACTGAGAAATTTTACCTCAGAATAACTGACAGCCCTGTTAGGCTGCAGTTCAACTAACTGGGGAGGAGTCAGTATAACAAACTGGTTGGTGGTGCAGTTAGATCCATCGGCGGCCTTTCTGTGCTGAAAATTAAGATAATAGTTTTAAAATGATAAGTTCACTTTACCTAATTTCCCTTTTTGATTTATTGCTAATGAAATTGAGAAATAAATATCTGTGGTTGTATTTCGACACAATGTCAGGAATGACCTTTTCAGATGTTTTTATCTAATCTTTCCTTCAGATTGCCTGTTATTAGTTGCCTTTATTCGTTTCATTCTGCACCAAATCAGTAAAAGCCTCTTATCTTCTAAAACATAAAAAGGAGTAATTGTAAAAGTTAAGGGGGATTCAAAGAGAAGAATTAATTAAAATCAACTTGATGTCATTTCCTCAGTGAATTTGTTCATTTTTGCGGCATTGGGTGTGAATAATGTCATTAACAGCATATTGTCCGGTTTTCTCCAGATCCACCTACACCTGTTGCCTTCCCAGATAAAACCCAACATGGGGCGATGAAAAATTGGTTCCATTCAGATTTTATGGAGCAGCTTTTGTTCCTTATTGTGTTCTGTTATGGGGAAGGGGTGCTTTAGTGGCTCAGTGAACACTGATTTTCTGCCAGAGCCAATAGCACTCAATGGGCTCCCCCTCCCTTCATATAACGACTGAAAGCATTTCTCAAGGCTTTTAAACACTTCTGTTTGAGCCCCCTGCAGCCCTGATGGACTGTCGACACTAATCCATATCAGCTCAACACCTCCCTTACCTTTGCATGGATGAAGTTGTTCTTTTTTATTAGAGCTGAAGCTAGCAGGACAGCTCTTTAGGGAAATATCTGTTTTTAATAGCTTGGGAGGGTACTGAAAAGCCATTATGAGTTTTATTTCATAAACTCAACATCATCCCCCTCTGGCTTTCCTCCTTGCATATAACATTTTAATAGTCCATAATAAAATTCTTGTTTAAGTTAATGTGTCATTAAATTGAAATAAAGCAGTTTATATGTTGTGACGCTCCCTGTTTCACAGAAGGAGCCTCGGCTTCTATCCGATCCAGTGTGTTTGGTTCTTTTGTTGACACCTAAATGGAAAAGAGTGATTGGAACTGAGGAGAAATGAGAAAAGGAGCAGACAAAAATGTAGTGGATGAATTTGAGAAAGAGAGATAAAGGGTTTAATCTATGTGGTGTCAGCCCGGTTCCAGATGAAATCCACCACTGCTCTGATTAGGACAGGCCTTTAGGGTGTAGATCTAATAGCAGGGATTGGGAGAAGGATGGCTCCAATCTGCAGGTCAATCCTGCTCAAGTTCTTCACTGAGAGAATTATTATTACTTTAAGCTCAGGTGTCATAATTCATTTCTTTAAAACAGCCAATGAGACCCGTTTTTGTTTCCTTTTGTTTTTTAAATTAATCAAGCTCTCCTTAGATCCGGTTTGGCACCCTGTTACAGCTGAAAATACAGTACTGAGGAGAAGTTGTATATCTTTTTATCATTTATTTCAGAAAAAGAAGATTGTGTTTTTTAGAAAGCTGTTACACAGAGGGAAACATTTCAAGTCTTTATCTCATGTAATTCTGATTACTGTTCCTTACAAACAATGTTTTACCTGTTAATAGTTAAAAAAAAATAAGCTCAAAGTTCAGTTCATACATCCTAGTAGTATGTATTGACAGTAGTGATAACGGTATTGCATCGGGTATCAGTTTTGGGGCCAAAAAATGGCATCATTAGTATTGATTGAACACCGTTCATTGAACACGTTCACTCCACCTCCACAGGTTCCCTAAGCCTCTAATTGGTTTTTAAGGGAAACTACACATCAGGCTAATCGTAGCTCCACCACCTGTTCCTAATGCTTATCTCTTTGTGCTGAAAAAGCACTGCTTTTTTATGCTTTCCTTTTTAACATTTCTGTTACAAAGCTCGTCTGACTAGGTTATTTTTCTGTTAACATTTACTCGCAATATAAACACACATGGATGATTCAAGGTAGAAGTTACTGTTAGCATCTTTTCTGACCCTTCATAGTGTGTATTGTAAGTTTACCGTGTTCTGTTGCGAAGTATCCTCATTAGCCTGCTCTTTAAAACCCGTAACGGATGTGATCAACCATTAAATAGCTGGTATTAGCAGTTATCAGTCCCATAGCTTGGCTTCAGACTGTCTCTTCTCTACCTTCTAGTAGGTTTCTTATAGCTGAAATTACGCAGCTTATCGCTGATAATTTGGCCGCATCAAAAACCAGAGGTTTTATTTACAATTTATCTACTTTATACTACTTTATCTACTTCATATTATCAACTTTAAAAAAAACTGCATTTTACAGATGTATTTATACATGAATTCCACGTTTCATTAATACAGATTAATGTGGTGTTTCAAAAAATACTCAGTTGAAAGGAATTACGTTTTTTTTTTTCTTTTTGGTTTGTTTGATTTGAATGACATGCGGATCAATTATGTACAATGAATGAAGAAATACTATAATTATTTTCAGATATTTACATTAGCACTCAGGCAAAAAATAAATTATCATCGGGTTAGGATTCATTCAGTGATAAACTACAGAGCCAACTGGGAGGTAGGAGAGACAATTTGAAGCCGTTCTGTTAACCACTAACAAAGACCATTTAATGGACTGATAACATCCAAAGTGGATGGTTCTACAAACAGGATTCTTACATAAAGTTTGCTTCAGGCTAGTTTATTCCCTAACCAGAGGTGAGGGCGTTTCAGCGTTTCCCAGAGTGATTCTATTTTCCTGCTTCCGTTTCCTCTCATCCACTTGCCCTGTCTGTCCCTGCCTGATCTTTTCGTCTGAACCTCGGTTTGACTCCTGCTGGATTCTGCCTCTTTGTGCGTTTCTGTGTGAGCTGGATGGTCGACGCATGGGACTCTGAACCTGCCTTCACATGCTGATGGATTCCTGGAACCCAAATCTGTCTGTTCCTGTGTGGATCAGAACCCTTGACCGGACTGCGGACTCCTGGGTTCCAGAACTAGTCTGATCAGAATCGCTGTACTGGATCAGAGTCATGCTTGCTCGTTGGGGTTGCTGCATCGGGGACTCTCTGGATGGCTCAACGCCGCCTCTCGTTGGCAGTGCATCAGCTGATCCTGCCTATGACTGAGAGGATGGACTGAACTGTTAAACCAGAGTGTCAGTGATTGGGCGGTGCCCCACCCCTATCCTGCAGTTGCCCCAGGTCTGCCTGTCCTCAGCAGCCTGCTTCAGTTCTTTTTCTGTGTGTTTGTTTTAATAAACCTTTTGAACTTCCCTACTGACTGTCTCACTTTGAATACTGGGTCCATCTGTCCCGTTTTATGACAAAATCATTATTAAAGTAAATCATGAGACTAAATTTATTGAAGTTGCCTAGTTGAAAGTCACTGCTCTATCTTATAGTGCAGTACTTGTCTTGAGAATGATTTTTTTCCACTTTTGGCTACTTTATGGTTGCCAAGCGAAATGTTTAATAGGGGCAAAATAGAGACACCAGAAAAGATCTGATCCTGTGAAATGGGAGCAATATAGTTGGTCAGAGTGGTTTTGCTGTATTGCAACATCATCAGCAGGCGCAGGGCTCAAAGGAAATCTGTTACTGACCCCGGCAATATTTGGACTACATTTTTAAAGTAACCGCAGACAGACCTATGCTTTTCTCTAAATGTCCTCTTGGATTTGCCTAAATTGAGCTCCTGTCTGAGTCAGTGAACTATAATCATAGGAAAGTAATGACCAGAAAATGGAAGACCCACAATTTAACCAGAGATGTTTTAGCAGTCTATTAGATTATGAGACTGCTGCAAGTGGGAGGGATTTACAAAGAGTCAGCAGCTGGAACTTCTGGAAGGAGATTGGAAAGTTGAATGACCAGGCAGAAGCAGAGGGAGATGTTTCCAACCTTGAATTCTGGTTGACTAACCTTCTTGTGTTTGGGGACGAACTTTGAGAGTTTCTGAAGATGCCGGTTGGCGTGTGGCTTCACAGGTGAATCTCAGAGGATTCCTGGACCTGTCCAGGTCGATTTGGAGAAATCCTTCTTTGACAGTTAATCGTTCGTGAAGGAGAATGCAAACGGTCAGATCCGTGAGATCATTTTATATAGCTAAAGACTTGTTGCTCTCCGCTGGACATGTTTGTGTGGAGATAAAATGTGCTCTTTTGACCCTTGAAGAAGAAAGAAGAAGTAACACATCTCTGCTGAATGCACAAAGGAGATCATGTGCTATCTAGAAGAGGTTTGGCTATTTTTTAATGGTAGACATTGGAAAGTAAACTCAGATAAACAGCTGACTGTATCACACGCAATGTGTGTAACAATGAATTTTAACCGCACCCTGCTTGCCTCAAATAAAAAGGCCTGCAAGGGTTTCGGTCTCAGTCGGACTAATGCTAAGAGACTTCAGGGAACAAGTTCTCTCCTCTTTTGCAAAAGCTTGTGAAACTTACACTGTGTCTGCCTTTCTCTTTATAGGTTATGCAATTAAAATAAACTTATCATACGGAATCTGAGAGCCGGTCCAGTTTCAGAGCCATGTGATGCAAAATCCAGGGGAGAATGGGAGAGCAAAATCAGGGCACAGGAAACAAGTCAGATAACAACACACATTATAACAGGTCCAATAGGGTTCAGGCAGGCTCCGAGAATTAGGAGGCAGAATCAGGTCAGAATCAGCAGCCAGGTAACAGGGATGCTGGACTCACCGATGGCTTGTTATAATCCGGCACTAGTAACTGGTGTGAGAGTTGGTCATATAGTCAGGTGAGCAGGTGAATCTGATAAAAGCTGATTGGGAACTTGTTGGAGCTGACAGGTGTGTTGAATGATGAATTAAACCAGCAGTAGTGCCGAGAATCATGACAAGGAAAGACTCCAGTTATTGATATCCTCAATAAGAAGGATAAACCACAAAACGATCATTACTATATTAGCGAAAATCACTCATCCTAAAAGTTTGTTTCTGAAAAGAAATTAATATCATATATTATAAAAAAGGATGAAAGGGGTACTGATTAGAAAATACTTTTTTTATTCAAATAAGTATCATTATTGGAAAATGGCAAACATACAATTATTTATATTATATATATATTAGTATGGAGATTACAATCTAGAGAGTGAACGTTTACCCTATTCATGAAATTAAGAACATGAATGAATAGAAGTAAATACTGTAGCGCTAAAGCCATTAAAATAAGTTATGTTTTCTTTCCATTGCACAACACAGGGAGGGGTCTACTTTCCATGGCTGAAGATTCAATGAATGAATAGTAAAGAAAAGGACAATGAAGATCACTTCTGTTCTTTTAACGTCCTGATAAATGAAGTGACTCCCTAAGCAATGATGTATGTGTCCTAATTTAAAAAACAATTATTGCCAGAATTATTTATGTGTTAAGTATGATTTGTTGAATTGTATCTTTAAAAAATCATTAAAACAACAGAAAACATAAAAAACAATTTTAACAATACAATAGCATGCACATGTATTGTCCAGTATAAAAGGATGTGGATAAGGAGTCGATCTAAATCCATCAGCCGGGTCCCTGTTTTCCTAGAGTTGATGCTGTTATCTGATAGAGCGTACCTGTCGGTAATCTGATCATGGCCCTTTCATTCTCTCCACGGGAAATTGATGTTAAATAATAAAAGGTGATGGTGCCCAGTCAAAGCACAAAGCCACAGGGATTATTTCCCACTCTAGAGGCATTGATTTGGTTTTAATGCCCGCAAATATTGATAGACTGCAAAAGGAAGCTGGGTTTCCTTCCAAGCTGCTTCTCTGTAATAATCCATTCTGCAATCTGTGGTGTAACCAGACCTCAATATGAAACCACAAGAGTTGTGAATCACAGCAAGGGTTTTGTTCTTTTTTTCCCCCTCTGACAAACATGCATTGTGTTTCCACTTAGTTCAAAGCCTTTCAGTTGTGGATTTGCAAGCCTGGCTCCAGAAGGGATTGGTACCATTTCTATCTCACTAAAACTGCACTCACACTGCTACCTATGTTTTCATTTCCAACAGAATATCTTTTAACTTGTATTGGCTGAGGTTTAAATTGTGGAGGCCGGTGAATCGCATTTATCCAATAAAGTGATGCCAGAGCATTATTCTCCTAAGCCAGGGTCTCTACCCATGCAGTGGAATGGGCAGAACCTACCCTGTGACAAGCAGCCCCGCAGCAGCAGCAGGTGGGTTTTCAGACTTTCCTCAATGGCTTTTTAAGGATTCATCACTTTAAAAAGCCATTGACGTTTTAAAGTTTCTTAAGTATGTTGGATTTCGCCTTCATTTAAAAACTGCTGGAAAATCCGAAGTAGAAGAGAGCGGGTTTTTTGTTTTCATGTAGACCAAAAGAGCCACTTTTCACCAAGCAAGACTATACTGAAAGGGTTCTAACATTAGCCTGCCGTACTATTAATACTCTAGTCTATATTCCACTACAATGAGCATTTATGCCAGTCAGGGACTCACCCATAGGCAGTCGTTAAGTGATCCATCTTGGGCACAGTAACTGTTCAGCTATTCTTTTTTGTTTTTTTGGCACTATTTGCTCGTTTTTTGACAGCAGGCTTACAGGAAAGGATGTATGAGAGAAGGAGAGACATGCAGGAAAGGACCACAGGCTGGATTCGAACCCAGGTCGCCTGCCTCAAGGGACTAAGGCCTCCATACATGGGTGGTGTGTGCTAACCACCGCTTCACCTGCACGCCCCTGTTCAGCTATTTTGTAAGAGACCAGGAACGGATGGTAACTAAATTCTGTAGCTGCTAAAATTTATTTTCAAATTTGTGTGCATCTTGATAGTGAGGTTTATTCTAATACTGCTGAATGCACTGAATAAATTGATAAATGGAAATAAAAATAAATGCAATACATTTTGTAAATTGATGTCTTGAAAGCCATATATCTATTTTTTTTTACTATTTTTACTAATTAAAGATAAATTTGGATTTTTTATAAAGAATTAAAATTATTTTTAATAACTTTTTTATTTTAAATTCGATATGTTTGTTTTTGTCGTTTTGAAACCAGAATTTATTTTTTGGGGCCAGAATACAGCATTGCCCATATTACATACCTGCAAATCAATGTGACTTTTGCTGTTGTTTTTTTGGAGAAAAGTTCAGGTATGTGTGGCTTTACAATGGAAAAAAACGATCTAAACACAAGTAAAAAATGTAAGTGTATTTACCCTTGCTTTGAGTAGGTAAATGAGATAGTTTGTGAATAGAATGGGTATTTTTACTCTTAAAATAAGATAATTAGATAACATGCACTTGAAATAAGACAATGCAATTGTATTTTCTTATTTTACCGTATTTTCACGACTATAAGTCTTTTTTTTCCCCTCAAAATGTGCGGTGCGCCCTTTGGTGCGGTGCGCCCTATGAGTGTTGTAACTGCGACTTTTGAGGCCACCTCATTGAGGAGATGATGAAAGAGTGGCTGAATGTAAGGAGACCAGGTGTTTTTTTTCCAC
>NW_015150637.1:642071-650662 GCF_000732505.1 Cyprinodon variegatus | reverse complement strand
TCCCCTGAAGTTTTTTGGTTCATGGTAATTTTGTTCTTTGGATTTTTTGATTTCCCCTCAGTTGTTTCTTTCATCTTCAAGACTCACCTCTGCCTCCTGCTCTCTGCATTTGGGTCCTCAAGCATCCTCACCACTCATTGTTGACCCAACAGCCCAACGTTGTGATTCTAACCCTGAAGACTATGCTTATTACATATACTATTATCACTAAAGGAGACAAAGGAATGATGAAACCTCTGACACAGGGAGCAGTAGAGAGGAGGAGGACATTTAGAGAGAGTTGGAAAAGAGACAGAGGAAAGACAGAGAGGAGAAACCATAGTAGCTACTCCAGCCTACTATTCCAGCTACCCCTTAATACAAGAAAATAACCTGTGAACACGAAAAGTGTCCAGTAGAAAAGTAACAGTGAAAACTGCGTTTAAAAAGGCTTCCGGACAGTTTGAGTAGCTTAGAGATATACCAGAAAAGATTATTTACTTTAGCTCAGATGGGAAGAGCCTGAGCAGCAACACAGCATGTATGTCTACAGCAATCAAAACAGAAAGTGATGAGAAGCGCCTCACCGACGCAGCCGTTAGTGAGACATGATGTATACTGCATCAAAGAGAATTTCTATCAGCTGAATAGAATTGCCTAACAAAAGAGTGTTGTTATGAGCATGAGCAAGCATCCTGTTCGTGGTTCTCATTCTGATCATCTAATCGCACAAGCTGCCTGCAGGCCATGCTTTGCACTTCTTGTTTCTGCAGCACCTGCGTTTAGTGGTGTGTGTGTGAGAGAGAATTGCCTGTTTGAAGATGTAGCTCAGATGGTGCATGAAAGACATGCCCTTCTGTTAGAGGAGACTGGGCAGACATCAAATGAGGGGAGGAATGCAGGTCATTCTCTTGAAAATCTGAGGCAGCCGTGTCCTTGAATTCCCTCATTCCTGTCACGTCCAGAGTTAGCTGCATCCAGTTATCACCTAAGACATCTGGGTAAAGCCTGTGAACAATAGTCTATAGACCAGAAAAATCCCTCAAACCCATGAGGAACATGTTCATTACCAAGGACTAGCCTTGATATCTGTCCAAACAGGTGAAATGCTAGCCTCATGCTCTGCCGGTTTATCTTCTAAGCTGCAGTGATGGGCTGATTGACTCTGAGGTGGAATGGCAGATACCTGTTTAACTCCGATGGATGGACTCAGGTCTAGTTTCCAATGATAAAGTTTTCACCTTTACATCCACCCACTGAACACAGGATATAGTCTAAAGTGGCTGCTGATAAATTTCTCACTGAGGTTAGAAATCAGTGTAGCAGGGAGGAGATTTGTCAGGCTGTTGGCACAGTTTCCACTTTAAGAATCAATCAGTCTGCCTTTTTTCTCTTAACTCATAGGGGGAGCATCAATCAGGTTTATTTATTTTTAACTGGAATTAAACTTTTGAGAATGATTTTGCTGGTTTTTCAGATTTTGCTGCTTCACTTTTCATATTTTATTTATTTTTATCTTATTTTTCAAATTATTACAGTGAAATTATTACAGTTTTAATAATGTCCTGTCTGGCAATGTGGCAATAAGAATAATTGTCTTGATGTCAAAAAGAGCCCAGCAGATTTTGCTTTCACAAGTGGAGCAGTATGGCTATTGCCACACTAAAAAAACGATCTAGAAATAAGTAAAAATTCAAGAAATTCCTTTATTCAAGAAAAAATACATCCATTTTAGGAAAAAATTACTTATTGAGATTTCACTTTTTTGCAGTTCATATTGTTTTCTGCTTGATTTATGCATATAAATAGCTTTATTATAATTAATGTAGGGAGTAGGCTATTACAGATTATATGGACACTGCGATGTAAGTAGAACAGGAAAGGAAAAACGGGAAAAAGGAGAAAAGATGAAAGAAAGAGGAGATAAAAGGGAGACAACATCTTCAGTCTGCTTCATCACCTGCAAAGAGAGGATATAAAAAGAACAGTACAACCAACTGATATAGTATAAAAGATAAAATAAAGTGGCACCTTGATACCATCGCTGAAGTATAAGTGGTATTATTTAATCTGACATGTATACTGTGGTGGCAGAATATGGGCTTTTGTATGGAAGTGAATTTCTAAGTACCTGGAACCAACCTAGTTGTTTGTGAGAGTCGATTGTGCAAATGAAGTTTATCCAAAGGAAAAATGCTCAAAAGTAGTTGTGAAGAGCCAAAGACCCGCCCCCCCCCCAGAGCACGGAGGCAAGCTCCGGGGGGACCCAAAACCACAGGTGCCCAAAGGATCCTAAGAGCAAAGGCGCCCTGGAAGGGCCAACCCAGGAAATCCACTCCCCGACCAAGGGATGAGGAGAGATGGCTCTGAGGAAATCCCCCAGCTGCCACAATGCTGAAGCCGCCAGGAGCCGTGGGTCGAACTTCTGGAGGCTTTATTTTATTGACTGACTTTATATTTTCACTTTTTTCAAATGTTTGTTGTTCAAATTGTATTTTATTTATTTCAATTTTTTTTTTCAAAATGAATTTTACAGATCACATTTTCTTGTCTTCTGGGTGAGAGCTTTTATCTGCAGTGAGGAGCGAAGAAGGATTTCTATTAGTCTGCATGGACATTTTTACTGGTCATTGTGTGCATTAAGAGCAGGTGTTTGTATTGGTGTTGAAATGAAGAGAATATGAGCTGTAAAATACAATTAGAAAAGAATGGAATTAGTAGGCCTTAATCTGAAAAACTGAAATTGGACAAAATTGTTAAATAATAATATCACAAAACAATTCTGAAAAGATTACATTAAAAAAAATGAATAAAGTCTTACAAAAACAGCATTTACTCTCAAATACTTTTATTATTAAAACATTTTTCAAAATGTTTATTTTTTTTTGCTTGCAACAATAATTGAAAGAAATTTACTTCTCCATACCAACTCAACTAAAGCATGTCATCATTTTGTTTGATTGCACAAAAAACATATTTAGACATTTATTAGAAAGATAAGGCAACTGTATGGGACTTTGGTAATCTTATACACTTTCCTTAGTTAGCATTGTGAATGGCCTTTATTGTATTTCAGCATGTCTTAAAACTTTTACACCTTCAGCAAACTGGCTTGGATTTAAAAAGCTAAAATTTTAGATTTTCACATTTTGTGTTGTAAGAGCTGCTAGGCTAGATTTTTCCCACTTTTGTAATTGTGATTCACAGAGTAGTTCATATCTTTTAATTGAAGCATGATTTTCAGATTTTTGGAAATTAAATCTGGAGTACTTTTGTACTTAATGCCTTAATGCCATTTACTTTTATATACTGTAAAGTCCAGCCTGACAAAGAAAATAAATAATAATTCTCAAATCCATCATCAAATGTTGAACACAGTCTGGCACAGCTTTAGATGTACCACCAAATTTTTATCTACCTAAACTAGTAGATAAACATTTAGTAGCCCCCTGGGCGATCAAATGCCCTCTGGGCTACCAAATACAATAACTCTGGAAGAACTTCAGAAATCCACAGTTAGGGTAGGGTTAAAATTGTCTTGCCCACACCTGCTCCCAATCTGCTGATTAGCCTGTGTTGGTCTCCCAATATGTACGCCACCTTTGCAGTCACTCAGTGCTGGTTTGTTGTTACCTTGTCTCTGGCTTCACTCGTGAGTTTTCCCTCATATAATCTTATTTTTGGTTATAAGTATTTCGGATTTTACCTCAGTTTCCTCATTAAATTTGCAAGACTCACCTCTGCCTCTTGGTCTCTGCATTTGGGTCCCCAAAAACCTCCACTCAACCTTTGACCGTCCGTCCCATAATGATGACAGCTAAGGCTGGAGGTCTTTTTCTGACCTGGATAGTTTTCCTACCATTGATCCTGTGAAAGTGAAGGAATGGGAGACAGGAACAGGAGGTAGGAGCTACAGTTGATCAAATTAAGACACAGTAACTTTTGACTTTATTAAAGAGTAGGAACAAAGTAGTAAAGAGTTTGTAAACCACATCACACTACCTTAAACACACCCCTCCCACAGTGACCAATGGTGGGGGTATGCTGCTGGGATTTCTATTGTGTTGGGGGTTTTTTTGCCAGTAGAGAAAGGTAAGCTGGCCAGTGTTAATGGGAAGAAGATGGATGTAGCTAAATTATAAAACTGGCCTGCAGCGTAACAATAACTCTCCAAAAACAGCCAGAGGTAGAGTGAAAGACTCAATGCAGCCAAGAATCTGTGGCATGAATTAGAAATTGCTGTTCAAAGAGGCTTTACTTCAAATCTGATTTGCTTTAAGCAATTTCACAGAAGGAATGGGAGCAAATGGCAATGTTTAGAAAAGGAAAGTGGTTTTAGACAAAAAGACCTGAGGTATCAAGTGACAAAGAATAAATACCTAATAATTGTTCTTAAGTTGCTTTTTTCAGAATCTTCACTTGAGTTTATTTTCTGAGGACTTTTTAATTTTTCTACTTACCTTTCTAAAATAAATGTCTACTTTCTAGTGCTGTACTAAAAATCTCGAAACTGGATACTTACCTCCATTCATACTGATAACAACACGACCGAACAGCCACAACAAAACAGAGAGAAACATCAAGAGTGTGAAGATAATGCGTCCGGTTGGAGCAGATGATGGATCAGATCCTGAGACCCAAGACACTCCTTTTCCATTCCCTCCTTATTAGATTTAAAATGGACCTGTTGATAAAGCTTCAAGTTGAAGCTAACGTATAGTGGAGGATTATCTTCCGGGTGGATCATTAAAATAAGTGGTCCTCCTAATTGTCAATCATTCAGGTGATATGTTTTTCTAAGGCCGTCCTACAATTCAATTCAATTTCAATTCAGTTTATTTATATAGCGCCAAATTCACAACACATGTCAACTTAAGACACTTTACAATTCAACCAGATCATACAGTCAAATTAATTCAAAGTTTTCTATCTAAGGAAAACCAGTTGATTGCATCGACTCATTGACTCAAATGCAATCCCTTAGACTAAGCATGCTTGTAGCGACAGTGGAGAGGAAAAACTCCCTCTAACAGGAAGAAACCTCCAGCAGAACCAGGCTCAGTGTGAGCGGCCATCTGCCGAGGCCGACTGGGGTTCAAGGAGACAGAAGCAGAGCTACAAAAAGCAGCTGTAAAAGGCGGCCCCGTCCAGGAAACACACAGCCAGGCAGACGAGCTCCGAGCCAGCTCCCATGTCAGAGGATGAAGAGAGCACATCCATTCAGTCACGGTCAGAGAAACAGGACTACACTGGAAAACAGGCCAATCTCCAACATCTATAAACAAAGGTGTTGTTGGAAAGGGCGCAGGTGATATTTCTCTCCAGGATGGCGTCACAGCCAAACAGGAACAGACAAGGTGAAGCTACTATGAGAAAAAGCAGCGAGAGCAAAATGTTAGAGATTGAACTAACAGATTCTGCAGAATAGGAGAACAGAGAGAGAATGAAGCAGATGATGAAATGGGGTCCCTATGTCCTCCGGCAGTCTAAGCCTATAGCAGCATAACTATAGAGATAGCTCAGGATAACCTGAGCCACTCTAACTATAAGCTTTATCAAAAAGGAAAGTTTTAAGCCTAGCCTTAAAAGTAGACAGGGTGTCTGCCTCACGGACTAAAACTGGTAGTTGGTTCCACAGGAGAGGAGCCTGATAACTAAAAGATCTGCCTCCCATTCTATTTTTAGAAATTCTAGGAACCACTAGTAAACCTGCAGACTGAGAGTGAAGTTCTCTGTTAGGAACATAAGGAACAATCAGATACGTGTTCGTCCCCATTTTCCCTTACCGGTGGTGAGTCTGACAAAGTGGAAAAATTGCAAACCTTCTTTTGGAAAGTGAGCTTGTATCAGTGATGCAAACAGCAACTTTTAAACAGAGAGTGCATGAGAAGAAATTGGGTTGTGCATGTGCATTTTTTTCTTTAAAGTGGAGAGGGCGGTTCTTAAAAAAATTCATAAATATCCTCTACTATACCTTTAAGGTCCTAATTTATATGTATAATATTATGATTAAATACGATTATTTATTAAAATAACACACTGACGCTCTGAAGTGCCCTTTTTAAAATATGTTAATCGTTACCTTGTGTCTCCCCATGTGCTGCTCCCACAGCACTACTATGGACTAAACTAACAAAAGTAACTAATAGGACTTTGTGTTTCTAAAGAGTTCTGGTCTCTAGACATCTCTATTCTAAATATACCCTTGAAAAAAATGTTTTCTTTGCTATCAAAGAGATGAAAGTGCTTTTGCAGTTGAATATGTTTGATGATAAAGCTTCCCCGCAGACCCTTTAAACTCTATGAACAGAATTGTTCTTCCATTGTGATTCAACATGTCTGCTGTGGCAGCCGTGTTAATTTTCTTCCTCAAAGATAAGAGGACATTCATCTTCTGTCTTTGTAGAGTAATAAAATGATTAAGTTGATTAAAAAGCAGCAAGTCTATGTGTGAGGAACCACTTCTCTCTCATAACTATCAAGCCTTACAAGAACAGCTCTTTTCCTCTTCCAAGCCCACTCAGATATATTCTTTCTTTTTTATGTGCCAATCATTTTTACTAATATCCAGCAGACAGTGCTGTCAAACACTGACTGATAAGGTTTTATATATATTCTCTAAACGAAAATTTAAAAAGGCTAAAGTTATATATATTTATTTAAGGCTGACCTTATGTGGTGAGGAGCGGGCAAAATCATGACAGCAAATGATATCTCCTGTAAATATTACATTGTTTCCTGACATGACAAGATTTTCAGGCCTAAATAGGACACAAATACAGGGATTGTTAAAAAAAAAGATTAAATCTTTGCAATTTGTGTATAGACCGCATCCTCACTGCAAAAACAAACGAGCAATAAGTACAAATTTCTAACATTAATTGTATTTACCCTTAATTTGAGTAGTTAAATAAGACGTTTTGCAAATGGAAAAAGTAAATTTACTTTTCAAATATGATAATATGGACTTGAAATAAGATAATGCAATGTTCTTTCTTAATTTAAATGTAAATTGTCTTGTTCCATTGCTTAAGTGTCTCAATTTCCTCCTAATTTGAAGGAAAAAATGCACTTATTTTAATAAAAAAAACTAGTTATTTAGATTTCAATTTTTTGCAGAGCTCCAAGACTAAGTCCAAGACCAGACCTTATAAGACTGAAACTGTTGGGATCCGGAGGCTTGCCCACCAGAGGGCGCCAATAATCCCTTCCTGTGGTTTGTTTTTCTGTTGGTTTCTGGGTTCTGTCTGCCTTTCTCCTCCAGAGGGCGTTCTGGGTCTCCTGAAGCTGGAACTGACTTCACCAGCTGTTTCTCATTTGCTCATCAGGAGACCAGGATATAAGCAGTGGCAGTGCAACTCTCCAGTGCCAGAGTGTTAAACCAGTTTCGGTTAGCAAGCCTGAGCCAACATGCCTGTCTGAATCTCTGACTCCCCTGGAGCCTGAACCTGAACCTAATCTGCTTTTTGTCCTCTCTGCTTCTCAGGAAGAACCTGCCTGGAAACCTGAAAACCTGGAAGAGTTTCTCAAGCGTGAAACCAAGCTGTCTGTTCTCAGAAGAACCCTGGCAATCCAACTCAGTCTGAAACCTGCCTGCCCGCTCTCAGAAAGAGCTGAGAAAGAAGCTCCAAACCTGCTCAGTAAGATTAACTGCTCTGCCTCTGGCTAGCCCTCTGCCTGCCTTCAGCCTCTGGACCCTCCTGGTTCCCCTCTTCCACCACTCTGCTCATTCTCTGATCAGGTATAGACCTGCAAACACACTATCTGCAAGTTCTCTGGAAGACTGCTAACTGAACTGTCCCCATCTGCAGAAAACCCTGTTTGACCAGTTCTGGGTCTGTTTCCCTGCATCAGCCTGAATAATTCATTGTTGTTTCAATAAACCGTTGAACTTTTATTCCAGTCTGTGTGTGTGTTAGCATGTGGGTTAGGTCCATTAATCCCACCATGACAGAAACAACATCAAATGATTAGAATTTTTACAAATACTTCAGGACATTGCATTTTGTACAGTGAAAAGGCAAAAAATATTGAAACAATGGTTCAAAAATCTATAAAAATCACTTCTCGCTATTCGACTTGGACAAACAATATTGTCAAAAATGTATACAAAATAAAATTTCAATGCATACAGATTTCAACAGTGAATGAGCAGCCTACAACAGTGAAATGGATTGTTATACTGTCATAAAAAACATTTATTAAAGTTTTTAAATGCCACCCTAGGTAAGAAGCCACTTTGGACAGCTGCCACATCCTCCCTATCAGAAACCAACACTGACACTGATACCATTGGAAAGTGCAAAGTTGGCATTTAAATTTGAAAGGTTGCTTGTTTTGCTAATAGAACTGCACTAGTAAAGGTTTGTTTTCTGAATATAGCATCTATGTGCACTGCAAAAAATAGAAATCTCAATAAGTTATTTTTTCTTAAAATAAGTGCGTTTTTCCTTGATTTGAGGAGGTAAGTAAGACACTTTGCCAATGGAACAAGACAATTTCCTTTTAAAATAAGAAAAAACAATTTTATCGTCTTATTTCAAGTAAATATTATCTGAAATGCCATTTTTAAGAGTGAAAATACTCATTCCATTAGCAAATCATCTTATTTA
>NW_015150637.1:638435-641271 GCF_000732505.1 Cyprinodon variegatus | reverse complement strand
CTGCTGGAAGATGACAGGAGGGAGGTGTTACTATATTTGGGCATAATGGTCGCTTCCAGACTCGGTAATCGTGACAAAAATTATTACTTTATTTTTTTTACTGATTAAGGCTAAATTCATTAAATCACCGCAAACATATTAGTTTTAGGATTATTCCTTGTTTACCAGAATTTTCCTTTAATAACACAGTAAGTTGTCACATTTGGCTGAATGTTGAAGCTAGTTATTCATTAACTTTCCTTGTGTGATGGCTGTGAATATACAGTAAAACTAGAGGTCCTTGCATGGACTTCATATATGCTAAAACCTGGAGGTGGACAGCTTTTACATGTTTCTCAGTGTTTATTTTTCACTTTCTGTCTTTTTAAAAGCAGATCTAATCATTTTCAAAACCAAGGACATGTTCCTTGGTGACACAGCAATTGTGTTCTCAGTGAAAACAAGACTGCTGGTCAATTTTTGCTTTTTTTTTAAAGCAATCGATCAAGGAGCCAAATACCATGGTGTTGTAAACATTCTCTCAGCAAGATTTCCTGTCATCATTAGCAACAACGGCAGGATCCAGCAGCGGCCTGATTACCGATAATGAATTTAATTCACATGATTGTGAATTTTAAACGAAAATATAAAGGCTCAAACCAGCCTAAATGCAATTTTGTAAACAAAAATTTTTGCTCAACAAAATGGAGACCAAGACCTCCATCTTTGATGCGTTTATTGCGATAAAAGTTTGAAATCCACAGGATCTTCCCCCACCATGGACTGGAAAGGTAACAGCTTTTTCCCCACTGCCGTCAGATTGTTGAACTGTTGAAAAACTCTAAATGAAGTCACAAATCGAGACTCTGCATCATGCTGATAACATCATACTTGGATTACATAGTGAATCTTCAAAATAAAACTCAACTCAAATGTTTTTTACTGCATTTCACCACGTTTGCAGTCACTCAGTGCTGGTTTGTTCTTCCCTTGTCTCTGGCTTCCCTCATGAGTTTTCCCTGATGTAATCTTATTCTTGTTTATCAGTATTTTGGATTTTACCTCAGTTGCCTCATTAAATTTGCAAGACTCACCTCTGCCTCCTGGTTTCTGCATTTGGGTCCCCAAAAACCTCCACTCAACCTTTGACCAGTCGTCCCATAATGATGACAGCTAAGTATCTGACTTGAAAAAGCGTTGCATAGGTACAGGCCATTTACCACAACCAACAGTATACTCACACAAAACAAGAAGCATTCACCCTGGGGTCCTTTCTATGTTGGAAAAAAAGTTAAAGGTTAGTGACAATAGTAGTTTCTAAAGTTGCTTCATCAGGGAGAGACATCAGTATTCAAGACAAAAGAGAGCAGGGAGCGCAGAGGGAGTTGCAGCAAGAGCTCAGCCAATACTATTTTTAATAAGAGAGACAAAGACAGGAACAAGTTTATAGTAAAAAAGAAAAAAAGAAAAAAAGCAAGTGTTCACTAACATCAGTTCAGATCATGTAAACTGTTGTTACAGCAGACATTGATAAATTACAGAAATATATATACAGAGAGAGATTTAGAAGTGTTGAAGGAGACAGAGCAAAGATGCCGAGGTGTTTATAACCCAAACTGTGCTTCAGTCCCAGCTGTAAACTCAGCCGCTGAGTTTTGCCGCATTACAGCGGGCTGTAAAACTGATCAGAACAGAGAAACGATTCAGCTGCTGTATTCTCTGAAACATGAAAACACACTTTGAGTTATTCTATGTTATGTTTAGAGTGATTTGATTAGAGTGATATTCTAACCATCTGACTATCAGAATTAATTATTGTTTTTCTTTAAATTAAAGCTTTTAAAATGCTTTTAGGCCAAAGGAGCAGTGAGCTTAGGGCTTTTTTGCCTTACCTCAGCCGTCTCAAATAGGCAGGATTTCCTGAAAAGTTCCCAAATACAGACGGTTTAAAATCTTTGCTGGGTAACACACTTAAAGTGACCTAAATGAACAGAATCGTTGGACAGGTACGTACCTGGGGTGTAGTTTATGTGAGTGAATTAAATAAAACAGCTAAAATGAATAATCTTTCAGGAGAAATCAACAATGACTCTGCAGAGAAGAAAGTTATCCCTGCAGAAGAATGATATGGTTTCCATGATTAGTTAGACGGTTAGTTTTCTCCTAGAGAATTGGAGGAGATCCAAAGAATGGCAGTCAGTATCGACTCACTGCACGTGGCTTAAAATCTTTAAAAGCTCCGGCCCACCACAGTGATGGACCTGAAACCAACCTGTGTCCGTTAACCTCTGTGAAGCTAACATAACTTTATGCAGTCAAAACTAACAACTGAGCTCGACTTGAAGCAGAAGTCATGCCTAAACTGGCAATAATAACTTAGGAAAATAAAAGCAGCATCTCTGTTCGATCCATAAATAGGTGATGTAGTTGGATTTGTTTAACAATACTCTTTCTTTATTGAATGGTCTTATACATCTTTTTGCAGTAGATTCACAGTAGATTAACTATCACATATTTGGTTAAGCTATTGTTACGTCCCCTGGCTGGGTCTAGGAGGTATAAGGGACCTACATAAATTTAGAGAGGGAATGATGGAGTCAAGAAGGAATTTAAAAGGTTTAATTCTGCCATTTATTTCAAATAAATAATGGTAAAGGCTTCAGGGAGAGCTCAGGCCAAAATAACAAACAAAACAACCCTAAAAGAAAGAGAAAAGTGGCCTTACCAAACTCAATCTAAAAACCAAAATATACAAACCTACTTAACCACCACATAAACAGTTTAAAATTCGGGTTAAACAAAAAAAGCAGCTCTCCCCTACAAAGAAAAAACATTTAAACAGGTTTACATAGCAGCA
>NW_015150637.1:636097-638225 GCF_000732505.1 Cyprinodon variegatus | reverse complement strand
GTTTTAAAGCCTAAAACAGAGCAAGGTGTTACTTGGGTGAAAAAACAAAATTACATCCATCTCAGGGACTCAACACTATTATTTTCCATTAAAAAAAAAAAAAAGCCACTTTCTGCTCAGGAGACAAACAATGTGAACAAATATGCAGGAGGCTTTATGATTGGATTAGTTATCTTCGTTAGATGCAGGGGGGGATTTATCATTAGGCAATATTAGGCAGTTGCCTACAGTAGGGCCCCAAGTTCCTGGGGGCCCCATAAAACTCTGTTTACATGTATAGTTAATACAACTATTCATTATTTGTGAACATTAATTTTGTTTTTGATAAAAAATTCTTACACTAACCCTTAGCGACTTTTCAGACCCCTCTAGCACTTTTATTTCAAAAAATCACCTACACTGCAAAAATTCTAAATCTAGATAAGTAATTTTTTCTTAAAATAAGTGCATTTGTTCTTGTATTGAGGAGGTAAAAGAGACATTTTGCCAATGGAACAAGACAATTTACACTTAAAATAAGAAAACACAATTGCATTGTCTTATTTCAAGTGCATATTGTCTAATTATCTTATTTCAAGAGTAAAATTACTCATTCCATTTGCAAACCATCTCATTTACCTACTCAAATTAAGGGTGAATACACTTAATTTAAGAAATTTTTACTTATTTCTAGATTGTTTTTGCAGTGTAGCACACAATCTAGTGACTTTTTTCTGCTAGGGGAGACTTTGGCGACAACATCTAAAAGCAGCGAACTCTGCTCTCCAGAGCAAGTAGATTGGTAACTCCGCCTCTTGCTCTCCTCTATCGTGTGTGCTGTCATGATTCATGCAGCTATTATTTCATCCAAATGAAAAATGGAGAATAGATAAGCAGATCATGGCTTGTCTACAGTGAAAAGAAGGATTCACTTTTGCCGTCCCCTTTTTCGAAACATAGGAGAGAGTAATCAGCTAAGTGCTTAGTGATTGGAAAAAAATCTTTCATTTTAAGTCAGTTGAGTAAAAAACGTATAGAGGAAAGCAACAAAAAGGGAGGGACAAAACGTAGAACAAATAATGTGTTTCTTTTTTATTAAAATGTCTTTATCTGTATAGTGGGTCTGTTTTATTGAAAGGACCCCCTTTCTGTCTTTGCCTAGGGCCCCAAATTTCCTAAATCTGCCCCTGGTTGGTTGTAAAATGTCCTAAACTGGAAGGATGCTTCTTCTGCTGCCCCCTGGTGGTAGCAGCTAATTTACAACCAGACAGCACCAACGCAGATTGCAAGGGTCAAAGGGTTTAATATAAATGCTTTGAAGCTTCAACAATCCCACAACATTGACATAAAAGACTAAAGAGTAATTTGGGTACCAGCTGTTTTTCCACTCCTTTTTTTATTTGTAAAGGGTAATACCGACATACTAACACATAACAGTGTCATCCAGCTCATCTGATAATGTCTGTCTATCAGCAAAAGTTCAATGACAGAGGCAATGCTGGCAGCCATCACAGAAGATGACACCAAAAACCATCTGTTCTCTCTGCTCATCATTATCCTGATAGCTGCTTCCTGGCTGATGTGTTGACAAAGCTAGAAGACAGATATGAGAAGCAGCACATAGCTGGCAGAAGCTTCACACACCAGGACTCAGAGAGAAAACTCCATCATATCCTGATGAGGTTTTTTATTATTCCTATAAACTGCAACCAAATGATTCTTGACATCTGCTTTTTTTAAACTCTTGAGCACTGCTTACTTTACAAGCCTGAGGCAATATGGATATTTATGTCAGAGAAGGTCAGCACCTTTTTTCTATTCAGAAGTTGCTGAGGTGGTTGATTATAAACCATGTTTTTAGTTTAAAGTGACCTATTGATCACACTCAGTGTTCCAAGCTGCTGTTTTCTTGTTGCTGTTATTTTTTTAGTCAGTTCTTGATTGGAGTAAACACGTGTTTCTGTCCTTGCCAAAGAAGAAAATATGAGCCAGTTTAATAAGCTTGACCAAACATACCAGAGGTTAAGCGTGTGACTCACACACTGAGGCTTGGTCATTGATGTTGCCGTCAAACGATTGTTTTACCTGCAGATATCAAGTAGCACTGATATAGTAGGCTTGATCATTTTAATTCAATTCAGAGATTAAT
>NW_015150637.1:631546-634287 GCF_000732505.1 Cyprinodon variegatus | reverse complement strand
ATATATATATATATATATATATATATATATATTCATTTATTTATCTTTAAATATATAAAACTGGACGTTTCTTTCAAAACTTTTTTAATTCAGTTTTTTTAAGTTTCATTTCTTGACTGCATTTTTCAAATTCCATTTACACAGCATGTGTTTTGCTTTTAACAAAAATTGCGTACTATTCCCTTCACACCGCTAATGGGAAGAATGTCTGGCAGCCATTTTTATGCTGGTCACAGTGAATACATTAGCATAAGACAAAAGGTCGAACGGAAGTTGTCTTGGATTCTGGAAGAGGAAACAGTGTAATGGACACAGAAGGCAACACAACTGGCAGAAGATAAAGATGATAAATGTAATTTATCGTCAGATTTGGATTTAAATGATTGTTAAGAGGGATGGGAAAATATTTTAAGTAGCTGTAATAAATAAGGGCTGTCAGTTTTAATGAATACACTGATAATGATCTAATTTTGGATTGTAGTGTCTTGGGTTTTTAGCATGCAAGTCTGAAATAAAAAATAAGTTAGTTATATTTCAAACCTTGCTAGTAGATAAGGTGGCTTATATCAGAACCAACCCAAACCTCTTTCATATCTCTACTAACATTTATTTGTCTTTTGAATCCTGTTCAGAATGAAGAACAGAGAGATATAGAAATTACTATAAAACAGAGGTAAGTACTGCAGTAAACTACTGCTTAGTCAGTAGCGGCTGCTGAAGTTTTCTCCAGGGGGGCTATAACTTCAAACAATCCAGAAATTAATGTTTGATAAACTTCTATTAAAAGATTTGGAGAGAAACTTTGATGTTTTCTCAAATTCTTTTTTTCTATTCCATATTTCATTTTTTCAAGTTACATTTTTTATACAGATTTGATATTGGCTAAACCTACTGCTGTTAAGCAGGATTCTCCACCATGAACAGAACCAAAAAATAAATCTGGATCCAGGCTCATAAATGAGTGCCTTGATATGTGCTTTAGAATGGCTTTGTCTCCATTTAAACCTAGGTTTAAATCCTTGCAGGGCAGCTTAAAGCCCATTGCTCTCATTAAGACAGAAAAAAGAAAATTCAGGTGAAAAACGGTCAGTTCAGGTGTTTTATAGAATATGTGTTTTCTACTTTAAAAAAAACAAAAAACTTTAGATTTTAAATTGGAATAATGTTATATTTTTTATTTAAAAATTCAATGTATAACATGGGTGCATAAACACCTAATTTTATTTGAGTGTTAAATTCTGTTTAAAGTAACAGATTATAATTAAAAATGTCTCCGGACCTTTACTGGTTGATGATTTTCTTTATTTGGAGTGCGCTGATTTTTAATTGGTTCCCCCTGGCCTGTTGTAACATGGATGTTAGCAACACCACTTTATCGGTCAAGAGCGACTGATTGAATCGGGCCTGAAGTGTAGGAAATGTGACATGTGAAACGCTATTTGAAAAAAATATATAAAAAATATAGATATATATATATAAAATTAGTAAAAGTAATGAAGTTTGAAAAATTGAACTAAAACAAAAAAAGGCAGAAAAACTTTTTAAATGTACCTCAGTAAAAAACTCTTGAGGCTCTGCAAAAAGATTTTGATATAAATTTGGGTTCATTCTGAGTTCTGCTCTCTTTAGGAAGAATAATTATCAGTCATATTTTCTACTCACTGGGTGTTCTTTCTTTAATAACAGAGGAGAAAAGTGAGACCTTGGAGCATCATTTTGGAGTTTCTGCTTGACCCAGTTGGCTCAGCCTTTAGCAGATTGCTTTTAAAGACCTCGGTGATACAGTGGTGCTGAAATCAATCTTGCTCCCTAAGCTATGTGGGCTATGGTCATTTACTGGATGAGGAAACTAACTGATAATCAGTTCTCTGAATGAGACACATTGAAAACCATAAAGTTAAAAAAAAAATTATGCTGGACTCATCTGGGTCTCTAGAATTTTATTTGAGTGATTCCTCCAAATGATTTTACTATGGAATTAATCTAACTCATATCATGAGGTATATATTTGTTTTTATATACAGCAGGCTGTATGATATGGAGGCAAATCCTGCAGCGATATGAGACAGAAAATAAAGAAAAGTGTTTTTTTTTTTTTTTCTTCAGCCTTGCAGATTTATTCACTGGAATGCACACACAGCTTTGATTTAACAGCTGCTGCATTAAAACTTGCTTAGATGTAACTGAGGAGCCCAGTGTGGCCACACTTGTACTCACTCATTAGAAAAAAGATGTGAAATCATGCAAATTGACCAAAATTACCCTTTTGGAGAGAGGTGGATGAAGGTTAGAGTTTCTTTTAAATTGCTTTGAATGTGCAAGGCAGCTACCCGGAGGGAAAATTGATTAATGGAGGCAAAAGCTGGAACACCAGCATATTACATCCTGTAGAGCTCTGGGGGAAGGAGACTGTGTGTGTGAGAAAGAGAGTGTGTGCTTTATGAAATCCTTTTAAAGATTTTTTTTTGTTAATGTTAAGATAATCAGTTAAGTACTGCAAATTTAGAGTTTGGCATACCAACTTTCATTTCCATGTCATCACATGACTGCATGAAGCTATTGCCCTCCTGACGTGGAAAAAAGTTAACAAATATAAAGGACAAATAACAGTCATTCTAGGGCGTAACTTAAACGAAACCACCTAAAAGCCTCTTCAGAGAATTCCCTATTTCTGTCCATCACAGCTCCTGGCCATCACAGCTCCTGGCCAGGAGCTGTGATGGACAGAAATAGGGAATTCT